>NW_026591598.1:2950828-2962783 GCF_907164565.1 Psammomys obesus | reverse complement strand
GAAAGAAAGAAAGAAAGAAAGAAAGAAAGAAAGAAAGAAAGAAAGAAAGAAAGAAAGAAAGAAAGAGAGAGAGAAAAGCTAATTTGCAGGCTCAAAGTTCTCTGGTTTCTAAAGATGGGACAAGCTAAAATGAAATGAAGCTAGTAAAGTCAGTCAGCCCTGGGCAGTGGGTTTTCATCGCGGATGAAACCAACCCCTGGTTTGTCAACCGCTGAGGAAACCCACTCTGGGAGCAGGGAGTGGGCGGGGGCTTCGTGTGAGCTGCCCTGGTGCCTCTATGCCCCCTTCCTACGTGGCTTCTTCTCTAGGTCAGTTTTGTCCCCACTTTGTCTGCAGCTTCCGGTCTGAACTGCTGTGCACCCCTCGGCAGGAGGCTTTTACCTCAGCCAGGCTGATGAAGATGATGAAGAGCGGCGGGGGGAGGCAGTTGGCTCTCTCCAGGTATGTTCTTCGGGCTGGCTCAGGGAGCATCCACTTAGAGACCATCCTGTGGACCTTTCTGCTCCTGGGGAAGGCTTTACTTTCCCCGTCCTCTCTCATTTTCTCCTCCTCCTGCTCTTCCTTTCCCTCTCTCTCCGTGTCCAGATTCATGCTCTCCATCTCCACATTGTGAGCAGCAGCCATTGTCCTGGTCCTCCCTCCACCTAAAACAGACAGAAATGTCAGGGGAAGCAGGGTGAGCCTTGGGGTCCACAGGCTGTGGCTCTTTCCTGGGATCTTTGGGAAAATGTTTGTTTTCCTGGTCCTTGCTGTGTGTAGCAAGGAGGCAGCTAAAGACGACCAAAATGGCCTAAATCACCTAAGTGGCCCCAAATGATGTTTTCACTGTATTGTTTTGCAACTGTTTTAAAACACAGGGATTTGGGGCAGGTGAGACAGGTTGTGTGTGTGTGTGTGTGTGTGTGTGTGTGTCTTTCTGTCTCTCTGTGATAGCCTAGTAGAAAACAAAGAAACAAAAATCTTGCTACAAAACCTCCACATGTTCATTGTGGTACACACCCACGCAATAAATAAATTAAAAACCTTTTTAAAGCAGGGAATTTAATGCTCACAGACGCTAGATGTGTAGTAAACTCTGTGTGTTCTTTCCTTTATAAACAAAACAACAGCAATAAGAAGCCATGGGCCAGTGAGGTAACTCAGTAGGTCAGGGGGTCTGCTGCCAAGCTGGATGACCTGAGTTCAGTGTGGTTGCTCTGTCATCCCAGCACTGGATGGTGGAAGCAGAAGTTCAAGGTCATCCTCTGCTGTGTAGCCAATGGGAGGTCACCCTGAGATACAGGAGACCAGTCTCAAAGCCAAGGTTAAAAAAAAAACAGTCCGTGCTGAGGGTGTCAACATGGCCTATAGTTCTAACACTCAGCAGACTGAGGTAGGAAGAGCACATCAAGGCCCGGCGTGTGAGACCAGCTAGACTGCAGCTCAGCAATAGAAAAGCCAAGTTCTTCCATGTAAGGGTACTTCCTGGGAGCCAGACACGTTAACCCCCAATCACTTCTTCATTATTTATTTATTTATTTATTTATTTATTTATTTATTTATTTATTTATTTATTTTGGGGCAAGGTTTCTCTGTGTAGCCTTGGCTGTCCTGGACTCACTTTGTAGACCAGGCCTCAAACTCACAGAGATCTGCCTACCTCTGCCTCCTTGAGTGCTGAGATTACAGGCATGTGCCTCCACACCCAGCTCCAAATTAGTGTTTTAAAACTATGGTAAATACCAGGAAAATTGGGCTCAGCATCTAGCCTGATGACTTGAAATCCGTTCCTAGAACCAACATGGTAAAGGAGAGAATTGACCCCCTCTGCCTACAAAATAAATAAATGTAAAAAATATATATATATAGCGACATAAAACTATGTTAACCATTTAAAGCATACAATTTGGTGATACTGATTGTGCTTACAAATGTTGTGTGATCATTGACATGCTCTGGTTCCAAAAGGTTTTCATCACCCTTAAAAAAAAAAAAAAACCCACACACATTAAGCAGTCACTGTCTCCCGTATAGTCTCACCCTGGTCTCTTCCAACCACTAATCTGCTTCTGCGAACAGACAACGTCTGGACAGTTTGTGGAAATGGGATCCTGTGTTTTCTTGCTTGCTTCTGTCACTTACCATGTTTTCAAGAGGCATCTATGCTATAGCATGAACTACAGTTTTCTTTCTTATCTAATGAACACATAGCAATGCGTAGCCACCTCACATCTGGGCCACCCACTCGTCTGTTGAGAGACAAGTTCTTTCCGCCTTTTACCTACTGTGAGTAAGCTGTAGAAACATCCCTGCACAAGGCTTTGTTTAAACACCTATCTTTAGTTCTTTGGTGCATATAACCCACATGCTGAGTTGTGGTAATTCCAGGCTTCACTTAATAGGTGGTGGCCCTAAGATTCCATTCTGAAGTAGAGATGGTTTGGGCTAATGTATAAAAGACAGCTGGACAATGGGTGGATGGATAGATAGATGATGGATGGATGGATGGATGGATGGATGGATGGATGGATAGATGGAAATGTTAAATGCAGGGCCTATTTTCACAAGCAACTCATTGGGAATCAGATCAAATCCACCTTATTTCCAGAAGGCTCTCCTTGGGCATGACTCAATGGGTTACACTAGGTGAATTCACGAAGGTAGCAAATTCTTTCTACTTTATTTCTCTAGGACTTTTTTTCTTCTTCTTCTGAAAGCAAAGTCTCTTTCACACCCTGGCAACCTTCTGCCCTCTCACTCACACATGATCCAGGGTCAGACATTAAATTCATATATATAGTAGCTATTCTGTTATTTTTTTCTTAAAACTTAATAGTCTTTTCTAGTTCTTGCCACTTTGAGAACAGGAGTGGGGATGAGAAGAGTACTGAGATGGGGTCTTGTGTAGCCTAGACTGGCCTAGAATTCACAACCCTTCTGCCTACCTCTCTTTTTTTGTTGTTGTTGTGTTTTACTTTGTTTTGTTTTGAGACACAGGATTTCTCTGTGTATCCTTGGCTCTCCTAGACTCACTTTGTAGACCAGGCTGGCCTCAAACTCTCAGAGATCCTCCTGCCTCTGCCTCCCTGAGTGCTGGGATCACAGGCATTCACCGCTGCACCCAGCCTTTCTGCCTACTTTTTTAAAATGACAAAACAGCAGTGCAGCCTTGAGACCGGCAGCTTTCTGTCCTAAGTACCAAAGCATTTAAATAAGTTCAGGGCTGGGAATGTAGCTCAGCAGTAAAGTGCTTATGTCCGTAAGCATGTTATGGGGGGGGGGACCCTCAGCCCTGTGAACAAACAAATGTGTCTAATTAGGAGTTATTATCCTCGTAGGAAGCAGCCCCGTTATAAATTTAATTACTATATATGATCACTGTATGAGGGAATAAATTTCCACATTGTCGACAATGCAGCTTTATATTTACAAAAGGAACCAGAAAAATAAGGATGACATGTTTGGATTAGATTCTATACCATCTTGGCACAATCTAGAGTATCTGAGAAGAACTTCAACTGAAAAGATCTCTCTATAAGATTAGCCTGTGGGCCAGTCTGTGGTGGTGCAATCCTTTAATCCTGGCACAGGGGAGGCAGAATTAGGCAGATCTTGTGAATTCGAGGCCAGCCTGGTCTACAAAGCAAGTCAGGACAGCCAGGGTTCTGTCACACAGAGAAACCCTGTCTCAAAAAAACAAAGCAAAACAAACAAAGAAAAAATTAGCCTGTGGGCAAGTGTAAGGGGCGTATTTCTTGACTGGTAATTGACGTGGGCAGGCCCAGCCCACTGTGGGGTGCTCCCACTCCTGGGTAGGTGGTCCTGGGAAATATAACAAAGCCAGCTGAAAGAGCTGTGACGAACAAGCTAGTAAGCAGCTCTCTTTCACCGTCTATGCTTTGGTTCCTGTCCTGACTTCCCTTCATGATGAACTGTAAGCTGAGAGAAACCCTTTCCTCCCCAATTTGTTTTTGGTCATAGAGTTTTTTTCACAAATATAGAAGCCTAAAATACGTTTTTAGATTTTTCTCTTCCTTCAGATTTCAAATATAGAGCCAGGCTCGGTGGCACACCAGGGGAGGCAGAGGAAGGTAGATCTCTGTGAGTTCCAGCCACACAGAGAAACCCTGTCTCGGAAACAAACAAAACAAAACAAAACAAAAATCAGATTTCAAAATGTCCAGAAGTTTTATGACTTTCAAGCTCACCATGTTAGCTATGTAAATGCCTGTATATATACCCTGTGATGAAAAGATACCAGGTCTACTCAGAAGAGCCAAGACCATTCATGTCTGTGCTCTTCCCTGGCATTGAAGGGAGGTGATCAGATACAGAAACCTAGCAGTTTGGGGCTGTCACAACAGACCGGCAGAACACAGAAATCTGCCTGTCTCTGTCTTCCAAGTGCTGGAACTGAAGCCATGCACAACCACACCAGACTTTTAGGTTTTGTTTGTTTTACAGCACATATGATATCAATTTCTTATCACCCCTCTTGGCCGTCCATCCTGCTTGGGCCTCCCTACCTGTCTACCTCTCTCTGATTGATCTTATCTCCATCATCGAGGCCTGCAGCACTTACACGTGTCCTTTCCAAGTCTCTGCCACCCTCCCATTCCTCCTACTCCTCTTGATCTCTGCCACCCCTGAATTTCCGAGTGCAGTTAGGTACCTTGGGTATATTAGCAACCATACTGGAACTGTGAAAAAGACCGGTGAGTCCATACATACCTAGGAGGAGGTATGGAAATGAAGGCAGTATGTGAGGTACAAATTGATGCAGCCTTGCGACCAGGTGTCCTCTCTAAACATAAAAACAGTCGTTGAGATGGCCTGATGGGTAAAGGAGCTTGCTGCACGCGCCTGGCAACCTGAGTTCAAGCCCTAGAACCCACATAAAGGAGAGAGGACCGACCCCAAAGACTTTGTCCTCTGACCTCCACATGTACTTCATGGCACATACACAATAGTAACATAAAATTTAAAATATAAAATTGTGCCAGGCCAGGTATGGGTAGTGGCACACAGTTTTATCCCCAGCACTTGGGCGTCAGACGCAGGTGAATCTCTGTGGGTGTTAGGCCAGCCTCACTGCTCCAGACCAGTCAGGAGAGACCAGGTGAGACCTGTCTTTAGAAATAGCTAAATAGATAAATAAATAAATAAATAAATAAATAAATAAATAAATAAATAAATAGATAGATAGATAGATAGATAGATAGATAGATAAATAAATAAATATAAGTAAAGTTCTTTTACCCCTTTCAAGAAGATATGTCTATAATTCTACCCAGCAAAGGTATTCAAATGAGTCCACAAACCTATATTCCAAGGACATAAAATGTGGAACTATTTACAGTAATTAAAAGGCATAAGGAACCCAAATATATTTCCATGGGGAAGTTACTGTTTTGTTTTTCCCTTTAGGAACTAGTATGAGCATCTGCCTGCATATACCTATGTGAACCATAAATGTGCCTGGTGCCCATGGAGGCCAGAAGAAAGCACCAGATCCCCTGGGACTGGGTTACAGATAGCCCTGAGCCACTGTGTTGGTGCTAGAAGTAAACCTGGGTCCTCTGCAGGAGCAGCCGGAGCTCTTCACCATTGAGCCATCTCTCCAGTCCTGGATGTTGCATTTTATGACAGTTCTAATTTTTAGTTGTTTTTTGTTTGTTTGTTTTTGAGTCTCACAATTAGCCTTGGCTGTTCTGGAACTCAGTGTGTAGACCAGGCTGGCCTTGAACTCACAGAGATCCACCTGCCTCAGCCTCACGAGTACTGGGATTAAAGGCGTGCACCACCATGCCAGACTTTTACGTTCTGTTTGTCTTACAGCATACATCATATCAATTTCCCTATGTAGAGCATCACAAAGAAAGTCTAACCTACAGTTGACCCATTTTGTCCTGTCTTGGGTGCAGGCTGTGTATAAATTCCATGGTGTCCGGACAGCTTGCAGAAGCTTGAGTAATTAATTAATTAATTAACTAACTAACTTTAGTTTCATGAGACAAAGTGTCATATAGCCCAGGATCTCCTGTTGCCTTTAGCTTGCTATATAGCCAAGGTTAGTCTTTAACTCTTGATTCTCTTGTCTCTGTCTTCCAGGTGCAGGGATTATGGGCACATGCCACCACAGCTGGCTGAAAGGCCCCTTCAGATGAGAAACAGATTGTCAGAGGCTTAATGAAACACAGCCTGGCCCTCAAGGCAAAGCAGGTGGCGATGACCTCAGCCCGCTGCAGTCTCCCTGTTCGGTCACTCCGTCGCTGTGTGAGTCGGGTGGGCATCTACCGCTCTGACTGCTGCACTAGTCCTTAAGCAAAGATCACAGGCGTTCCTGGAGCTCTCTTTCACGTCGGCCTGATCCACCTCCTGACGTGCTGCCAGTTTCTTGCTGCCTACTCTTTGGTGAAATGCCCCCCCACAACACACACGCACAAAGATCAAAACCAAATGGGATGGCACTGCTGTGACACGTTCTCAGCCTGCCTGTAGGAACAACCCGGTGGGCAGTCAGGATGCCTGCAGCCTTCTGGTTTGCCATGGAGATTGCAAGGAGCCCAAAGCCAGGATCCTTCCCCCAAGGTCGGCAGATACCACCTTGCGGTTGCTTGCTTGTGGATTGGTTTGGTTTTGTGACACAAAATTTCACTCGTCCTAGCCTTGACTCTACACTCTTTCTGCCTCAGCCTTCTAAATATGGGGACTACAGGCACACAAAGAGTCCCAGCTAGCAAGCATTCTTTAACAAAAATACAAGCATGGGTGGTACAGGTGCCTGTAACCCAGGTCTCTGGAGGCTGACACAGGAGGATTGAAAGCTCAGACCAGCTTGCATAGCAAGACTCTGTCTTGAAAACAAAGAGCCAGCAAGATCTTTCCTTGGGTAAAAGCACTTTCGGCGCAAGCCTGATAAAAAAAAAAAAAAAAAAAAAGAGGTGAAGGCAGAAGAGAAAAAAGAAACTGAGCCAGATGTGGTGGCCCACGCACTTAGAAGACTGAGGCAGGGGACAGCGGTTTCAACATCTGGGAGAGGCACTAGCAAGACTCTGTCTCAAAAGTCAAACGACATTTGTTAAAAAGAATTAAACTATGGAAAGCATTTTCTTCACTTGCGATTTCACCCGGTTCAAGCACTGGAAAAGGTAGAACTCCACTTGTTTATTCAAGCAGCCGCCTACCTTAAAACTAAATAAATAAAGTAGGGCTGGCAAGGTGGCTCAATGGTTAAGAGCACTGGCTGCTCTTCCAAAGACTCGGGTTTGATTCCCAGCGCCCATGTGAAGGCTCACAGCATCTGTAACTCCAGTCTGACACTCTCTTGTGTCCTCTGAAGGCAGCACCAAACACACAATACATTCACGCAGGCAAAACATCCATACACATAGAACAAAATAATAAAAAATAAGAATTTAAAAAAGTATTAGTGCTTCTCAGATCAAACACCTGCTGCCAATCCCGAAGAACTGAGTTTAAACTGTAAATTGTCCTTTGACCCCAAAAGTATACTTGCCTGTGTGTGGGCCAAACAATAAATAAAAAATTTTAGTGCAATTTTTAAAAATGGAAATCAGTAGGACCAGGTGTGGTGATGTCTTTAATCCCAGCATTGAGGGAGGCAGAGACAGGCAAATCTCTGTGAGTTTGAGGCCAGCCTGGTCTACATAGGGAGTTCCAGGGTTACATAAACAAAACAACAAAATTAAAAATGAGCAAGAAAAAAATGTCTGGAGACACATTTCAAAGACAGCGCACTTGCCTGGCATGCATGAAGCCCTGGAACAAAAGAAGGAAAAATGAAGGGAGTGGGATTTTTATAAGAGATTCCTGACCTCAGAGAGAGGTTTTTTCCCCCCAGCCACCTCTCAGCTGCCTCAGCTCACTGTATATCACATAATATTTCCTGGCGTTACAGTTTAAATTATCGCCAGAAATTTTAAGTGACCCATTTCAGTCCCTACATGAGTCTAAAAGCACAGAGGTAAAGTTGTTTCTGAAATAAGTTGTCTGAGGAGTAATAATACTCAGGTTTAATAATGTTCGCAGTAGTAATGCTCAATAGTACTAACGATCTCAGCAGCACGAATACTCAGTGTGCCAGTACCCCCCAGTACTAATACTCGACTGTTATTAAACCATGTAATTAATTACTGCAGCGGTTATTATTAACCCACTACCGTACCAATAAAAGACACAGACGCCTGATAGAATTTTAATAAGCCTGATTTCACCTGGGGCCAGGCAGACATTAGCCCCCTAAGCTACCTCGCTTTCTCACAGTCCCACATTCCAGGCCACGCGCTCTAATCATTCCTCTCCGGGCTACTTTTCACCCACGTGGGCTGCTTCTTTCCAGCCACACGGATGCTCAGAGCAGGCTCCTCCCCGCCAAATGCGTCTCTCCACACTAATCCCACACTTGTTCCTTCTTTCCTCTCCTCTCCCATTTCCCTGATCCTTCTGTCCTTCAACCCCCCTCCCCCCCAGAACCTTTGTTCCACCTACCTCACCTCCACCCTTCCCAGATGCTTACACAACTCTACTAAGCCAATCAGGGATAATTCTGGAGGCAAGGTTACACAGTGTCATTTTGGTGTCCCTGAGGGACCGCCCATGGAACAGTAAGAGTCTCAGGGAGCAAGCAATTAGCATCTGAATACAAAGCACCAGACCATGCTGTAACGGTATTAATACTCACATGCCAATAGTCAACAGTACTAATACTCACTAATGCCAAAACCCAGCGGTGCTAATACTCAGCAGTACTAATATTCAACAGCGCTAATACTCAGCAGTGCTATTGCTACGTAGTACTAATGCTCAGTAGTGCCAATACCCAGCAGTGCTAATGCTCAGCAGTACTAATGCTCAACAGTGCTAATACTTGGCAGCATCTGTGGTCCCAAGGAAGAAAAGAAACACTTGGTTAGTTAGATATGTCTCTGTTTATCTTTTAGTAAAGTTTTGTTTCCTTTTTATATTTGTTTGTTTGTTTGAGACAGGGTGACCTTGAACTCCTGTCCTCTATCTCTCAAGTGTTGGTAAGTGCCACCACACCCAGCTCATCTCATTTTTGTGGGTCTGTGTGTGTGGTGTATGCACATGTTCGTGTGGGTATGTTGCACATGTTCTATGTGCTGGTAGAGACCAGAGGTTAACATCAGGTATCTCTTTTCCATTGCTCTCCACTTAATTTTTCAGTATTTGTTTATTTTTCTATATGGGGTGTGTGTGTGTGTACACCTGTTGGTGTGTGAGAGCATGCACATGCTGCAGTGTGTAGGGGGACAGCGTGATGTTGGTCCTCACCTTCCCCCTTGTTTTTGAGGCAGTGTCTCTTGTTTACCGCTGTGCCGCCTGCTCCAGCTTCCAGAGCCACTTCCCACGTCCCCACTTCCCTGCCATAGGAGGGCTGGGATCACAGATAGGGACCAGCCTACCTGGCTTTTCATGGGTCCCAGGGATCTGAGCTCAATTTGTGAGGCTGTTACGAAGACCCTTTCACCTGCCCAGTCGTCTCCTAGCTCTCCCACCTCTCGATGAACCTGGGTTTGCCCGGGCTGGCCTGATTCCTGATGCTACCCCTCCCCAATGCCGGGATTACCACAGCCACCACCGCACCTGGCTTGTTATGCACAGCATCTCCTTACCAAGTATGCCACCTCCCCGGCCCCTCTTCTCCCTGGTGAGGCATAATTCCTGTGCAGGCTGACCCCAACAACACCCAAAGCTCTTCCTGTACCTAAGAGACACACAGGAGTGGACCTGTGGCTATCAGACATCCGAAGCATCACTGAATTTGGCATTCCACCCCACTCCATCCAAAACTCTTATTTGTGGCTGAAGAAATAACAACAACAGCAACCAAGCAAACAAACAAAAAACAACTCAATTTCTCAGGCCTCCTTAATTCTCTTCTTTTCTGTCACTAGCTTTGCCCAAGCTGGTCCTCACCACCCTACGTAGGCAGAAGTGGCCTTGAATATCTGCTCCACTTCCCAAGTGCTGCAATTAAAACTGAATCAAACTCTGGGACTCTGCATGTTACTTAAGCACTCCACCAACTAAAATATGTCCCTAGCCATTAGGGGTCTTTTCTACTGCCCAGACAAGAAGCAAAGATCATAATCACTGAGATCACAAAAAATAGATAATACAGAAAAGCTTATCAGACAAAACCAGCCTTTCAACTCACATTCATTCACACCAGCTCAAGCTACAGGCAGTGGCCAATAAAATACCAGAGTGTATGTGTTCAGTCTTTCAAAGCCAAGGACTTCCAGTAAATTCCTTTGATAACACTGGTCAATTGTCCGTTTTCTTGGGGAATTCCAAATCTCTTCTTAATGGGCAGCAGGGACCAGCTCCTATTACAGAAGCCGAACATGCCCGATGCTTTCATTTTCCTTGCTGTAGGCAGCCAGGGTTGACATGTGGCCTAAGTTTGGGCAGCCAACTGTATTTGCTTCTATCTAAAACAACAAAACCAAAACAAACTAAAAAACCAATGCCGTTTAACTCTGACTGGCCTGAAACTTGCTATAGAGACCAGGGCAGCTTTGATCTCACAGGGATCTGCCTGCCTCTGCCCCTCAAGTGTTGAGATCAAAGTCATGCACAACCATGCCTGTGGTGGGTGGGTCTTGAGGAATTATGGCCTGGTCTCACTTCCGGTCCACTCTTCACTTCTGACTGAGGAATTGACCAGATGCCTCACAATCCTAAGGCCATGGCTTCCCACCCATGAAAGATTGTATCCTTTTTTTAAACTATAAGCCAAAATAAGCCCCCCCTCCCCATAAAAAAAACAAAACGTAAAAAAAAAAAAAAAAAAAAAAAGGAAAGATGTAAGGAAAAGAAGAAAGAATAGGATAGGTAAGGAAAGGAGGAATATTACTGTTACTTTTATAAAACTGTGTTTGTTTCTCAGTTTCTCCCTTAACCTGGCTATCATACAAATAATTGAGATGCTATTATATTTTTTAATAATAAGCTTCACAACACAATAACTGAGCAGTTAGTACCCTACTTTTAACCCTTTAAACTAATTTGGTTTCCTCCCAGCATACTTGTTCTTTGTAGCTTTTCTGCTTCGGCTCCTTCTCCTGGTGTCTCTTGGACCTCTCCCATGGCTGAGTCCCCTTCTTCCTCCTTGAACTCCTCCCCTGGCTGGCAGAAAGTCCAGCTCTATTCTTTCCCCTACTCAGCGATTGGCTGTAAGCTGCTTTATTGGCATATTGGGGGACAATGGGGAACAATGTTCACACAACATTGAGACAGAATATTCTCAGAAAAAGGATTGCAACAGGATATGGAGGGTTACAGAAATTAGCCTTTAATTACACAATAACCTCATGCTGATAAAGGGATAGGCTACATCCACACATTGCCTAGCCTTTATATGACTATGTTGATATCCTGTGCACACACACATACACAGACCAGCAGTGTTCTGACTCACAGAGTTGTCAGCCAAGATTTATAGACCCACCTTGCTGTGATTGCTGCCAAAGGGCCTAGGAGAACACTGCTCCAAGCTTCCATGTTTAATTTTAATAGGTCTTGGTTTTGTGAGCTTTGAGAATTCTAGTTTGTTTGTTTGGGGACTGTGTGTGTGTGTGTGTGTGTGTGTGTGTGTGTCTGTGTGGGTGTGTATGTGTGTGAGAGGCAGAGAGAGAATGTGTGTGTGTGAGTGTAGTGTATGAATGTGTAGAAGCTAGAGGTCAATTTATAGTGTCTTTTATGGCTATCATTATTTATTTGTTTGTTTATTTTGTTTTGTTTTGAGACAGGGCTTCTCTGTGTAGCCTTGGCTGTCCTAGACTCTCTTTGTAGACCAGGCTGGCCTTGAATGCAGAGACCCACCTGCCTCTGCCTCCCTGAGTGCTGGGATTAGAAGCATGCACCACCGTGCCCAGCTTATTATTATTATTATTATTATTATTATTATTATTATTATTATTATTATTA
>NW_026591598.1:2868086-2950818 GCF_907164565.1 Psammomys obesus | reverse complement strand
TATTATTATTATTATTATTATTATTATTATTATTATTATTATTATTAGCGTCTCCCTCTGAGCCTTCAGCTCACTGACCCAGAAAGACTGGCTGGCCAGTCAGCTCCAGGGATCCCCCTATCTCTGTCTCCCTAGCACTGGGATTACAGATATGCACCCAGCTTTTTACATGGCTTCTGAGGATCCGAACTCAAGTCTTCATGATTGTTCAACAACTGCTTTGCTGATTGGGCCATCTCCCCAGCTCCTTCCTTGTTTTGTTTTGTGTCTTTGAGATGGGAATAGCTGAGACTGACCTTGAACTCACAGTGACCTTCCTAACTCAGCCTCCAAATACTGGGATTACAGGCAGGAACTACCGTGCTCAGTCTGTGAGCATTCTTGTAAAGTAGGGCACTCACACCCCATCTCGTAGATAAAGAAACTCAGGCTCCCAGGGCAACTTTATCAAGGTCGGACACCCAGTAAGGCTAGGAACCTCTGACCCCAAGACTCTGGATCTTTCCCTTCCTCCATATTTTCTTTTCTTTTTCTTTTAAGTTTATCTTATACATGTGGGTGTTCTGCCTGCACGTATGTCTGTGTGCTACAAGCATGCCTAGTGACTGTGGCACAGATCTTCCGGAAGTGGAGTTGCAGATGGTCGTAAGCCACCCTGTGAGTGCTGGGAACTGAACCCAGGTGCCCCAGAAGAGCAGCCAGTGCTGTTAGCCGCTAAGCCACCTCTCCGGCCCCTTCCTCCATGTTTTCTAAGCACCACCCCTTATGCAAGGGCACATCGTCATGCTCTCACACACGCACCCCACCTTGTGTCCTCCCTCCAGCTGCCCAGACAGACCTAGACCAAACTCAGGGAATTCAAAATGAAAGCTGATCTTCAGGTGTCCACTCCAGGGCAAGGTTAGGGCTGGAAATGTCCATCACCACCATTGCTACCCCAAGTGGACACAAGTGCTCACACAAGAACAGGATTCTCCCCCCCACCTCAGAACCGGAAAGACTAGGTCAGGCTCACCTTCTCTTCTTTACCTAGCTCAGGAGGGATGCTGGGATAACATCCTTTGGACAGCTCTTCTTTGACGGAAGACACTTTGGTCATTTGCTTATGTTCTTTCCTAACTGCAGCGAAACAAGTAGGTTTCCAATAGCTGAATTGGTTTTTTTCACTCTGTTGGTCCCACCCATTCATCAGTACCAGGCGAGTCCCTCCCGGGGCTGAGTCCAGCCTTGATGTGGCCAGGGAGCCAAGCAGTCTGTGCCGGGTGCACCCACTTGCTGCCCAGCTGGGCCTAGTGGGAGGCTTTTGGTGGTGTTGCTAGGCAACCTGGGTAATTGCTGAGGCCAGGGATTGGGCTTCTGAGCCACATAGATTAACAGGCTCCTTCATCACACTGCAAGCCATCATTACGCCTTGGTCCAGAGCCCGCAGCGATCTCTCTGTGGTCATGGCCTGAAAGGATGCTTTTTTAGCTACAGAAATTAAGCACTGGGTCTTCAGTATTATAGGTTTGTGGCCGTGGCTGTTTTCTCTCAGCTCCATCTATGAGCACACAACTTGAAATAAATAGGCAAAGAATTTAAAAACAGAAATGCCTTCGAAAACCCCAACTCTACAAGTTTTCCTTCTGGAGGCAAAGCCCACGGCTCCCTCCCTCACCCCCCAGAGAGGGCAACTAAGGTAGGGAGCTGTTCCTCCAGGCCTCTCCATGGCTCACTGTGCATTCACAGCGCCTTCCTTGAACCTCACTGCTCTGCCCTGGCTGTGGTTCAGAGTTGGGAAACCAGAGCTTGGGTGGTGTGCACAATAGTATGTTCATATTACTTCCAAAGACTAAGATAATTCCTCCCTCACCCCATCTTCAGAGTCCCTCCTACTCCTGTTATTTGGGAGATACTCCCATCCGCCCTGTGCTGAAGACATTGTCCCCCGTTTACAGACAAAGCAAAGGGAGCAGCAAAGCTTGCGTTCTAGTGACAGAAAACCAGTTCCCTGGGGCCCAGAGCTACATCACATTGCCCCTCCCAAGGCTACTCAACACATCGCTTGGGCGCGTCCACCCCAGTAAATAGTAATAATAGCGATAATAACATACATATGTTGCTGAACTGCGCATGGGTGATATGCACTGTCATCCCAGCACCCGGGAGGCTCAGGCAGGAGAGTCCGGAGAATTTCAAAGCCAGACAGACCACATAGTACATTCCAGGTCAGCCCGGACTGCCCAGGGACCCTGTCTCGGAAAAAGAGGTGAGCAGAGGGAGGGGCTGTGGAGATGGCTCGGCAGTTAAGAGGACTGGCTGCTCTCACAGAAGATCTGAGTTTGGTTGCTGGCGCCCACGTGGTGCTCATAACTGCCTATAACTCCTGTCTCAATGGACCTGATGCTTCTTCTGACCTCCACAGACTCCTGCACACGTGTTCTATGTACATGCGCTCATATCTACACATAAAATAAAAATAAATTAATTTTAGATTAATTTATTTTATGTGTATGAGTGCTTTGGCTGCACATGAATGCCAGGTGCTCATGAGGGTGAAATGAGGCCACCAGAGCCCCTGGAACTAAAGTTACAGATGGCTGTAAGCCACCATGTGGGTGCTGGGAAACAATCCTGGGTCCTCAGAGAGCAATGAGTATCCTCAACCGCTGAGCTCCTGAATGTTCTTAGAAGTACCCGCTGTTAGAGAGGACGCAGGACTCCTTCCCTGTTCATCGTGGCTGAGGTTTCAAAGCTGTCTCATGGACACAGAGAAAGATAGCCCAGAAAGTTGCCCAGAAGCAGATAACATTACTTAAGTGATTCGACCAAGCTGGCATTCCAGAGCACAGGACTAAAGAAACCCTGACACCACTTCAATACTTTAAGAAGGCAAAACTATTGCTTTTGTTAGAAATCTACAGCCAGGTGGTGGATGGCACATGCCTTTTAATCCCAGCACTTGGGAGGCAGAGGCAGGTGAATCTCTGTGAGTTCAATTCAAGCCTGGTCTACAGAATGTTCTAAGACAGCCAGGGCTACACAGAAAGAAAAAAAAAAAAGAAAAGAAAGAAAGAAACTTGTCTTGAAAAAATTAAATAAAGAAAAAAGAAAGACAGAAAAGAAATCTTAAGTGTTCTTCCAACCAACTTTCACTTCTGTGTATGTTTGTGTACTCAAGTATGTGCTGGTTTGATTGCACATGTGTTCGTGTATGGAGACCAGAGCTCAGACTCAGGTGCCTCTCTCCAGGAACTGTCCTCCTTGGTTTATTTTTAGAGTTAAGATCTCTCACTGGAATCCTGGGGTGCTTGGTGGTAGATGAGGCCAGCTAGCCCCAGGGATCCTCCTGTCTGTCTCCTCAGGCATATAATTTCTCTCCAGGCCCTCCTCCTCTCCATCCCCTTTTCTAAAAACAGGATCTCCCAGGCTACCCTCTATTTAGCCAAGGATGACCTTGAACTCTGATCCTCCCACCTTCACTTCCCACGTGCTGAGATTACAGGCATGTATCACCACACCCTACTGAGAAGTCATTTATTGCGTTATTTATTTATTTATGTATTTTTAACTCTTTTGGGTTTTTTTTAGACAGGGTTTCTCTGTGTAGCCCTGGCTGTCCTGGACTCACTTTGTAGACCAAGCTGGCCGGGAACTCACAGAGATCCACCTGCCTCTGCCTCCCAGAGTGCTCGGTCTCTCTAGATAGCCCTGGCTGGCCTGGACCGTATGGTATAGACTAGACTAGCTGCAAACTCACAGAGACACTTAGGGTGCTGGGATTAAAGTTGGTCACTGTCATACCCAGCTTCTTTTTTTTTTTAACAATCCAGGTCCTCTGGGAGAGCAATCGGTTCTCTTAACCTCTGAGCCATCTCTCCAGCCTCTAAAGATTTTTTAAAATTTTTAACCATGTGGGTAGGGGCAGATACGTGCACATGAGTGTAGTGTCTGAGGAAGACCAGGTGCACGAAATTGCCTACAGCTGGAATTGCAGAAGATTGTGAGGTTCCCCGTGCTGTTTCCGGGAATTGAACCTGGGTGTTCTTAATCACTGAGCCCCTAAGCATGAGAGTTTTAAATGGTATCCAAGACAGAAAGAAAGAAAGAAAACTATAGTAGACCTTAGACCTTATTAAGTAGGCCCCTATTCAAGCCATAAAACTCAGCATGTAGACAGCACCACCTGCCAAATGAAAACAAAGACCTAATCCATCAAAGTCCATGATTATGGAAAAGTCCCCAAATGTACTAACCTTGCTTTTTGGCTTCCGTAGTTCTGCTTCTGACTAACTGTTCTTGCTAACCAAAGCATATCAACCCAGGACATGGTTTTGTGCTTAGAAGCTCACCTTGAGAGAGGCTCAGTGCTACACTAGGACCCTGAACACCCAGTGTAATGCCTGGCTGGTTAATAAAGACTTTCTGTTGGCTTACACCCACATCAGAGCAGTCTTCTCTAGTGAATACCTCTCAACAAAACTGGAGAGTGGGCGGAGAGATAGAGACTGGGAGAGAGGGAGACAGAGGTTTGTTTTCAGGGCTGGGAAAGTAGTTCAAAAGGTGAAGTGTGAGCTGAACTGGGTCCCGAACAGGAATGGCAGTGCACACCTGTAATCCCAGCGCTCAGCTCAGGAGGCAGGGGCAAGCAGATTGCCATGGGCCTGGGAGAGGGAACTCAAAACAGAGACAGAGAGATAGACAGATGGAGAAACAGAGAGACAAAGAATCAGACAGAGAGGAGGGGCAGAGGGGAAAAAGGGGGAGAGAGAGGGAAAGGTGTAGAAAAGGAAGGGAGAATGGGAGGAGGGAAAAAGAAGGGAGGAGATGGGGAGAAGGGAAGGGGTGGGGGAGGGGAGAGGTTAGAAGAGGGAAATTGAGAGCCAGCTTATATTTTTAACCACTCTCCCTGGGCATTCTTACATATACCACCATTCTCTGGTGACCACCAAAGCTCATGTGATGTGTGTGCTTTGGCAAATAGTTCCTAGATGCCTGGTATGTGTTAGGCTCTTGAAAGATATAGACAAAGGAAGAAAAGAAAGCAAGGCAAACAACAACAAAAAGATCTGCCCCTCTTCTCTTCAGGGGGAAACAAAAAGTCCTAAGAACTGCTGCAATTCGGTATCCTGTGATTTAGATGAAAAATGGGGCAGCATCGGCACAGTGGGGCAGCCATTCAGTTTCCAGAGCCTATTGTGGCAGACTGAAGATGAGCACACTGGCTGCCATCCCCTCCACTGGAGATGGAACCTCGTGCCTGGTTTTAACCAGTACCACATGGCGGAAGGAGTACTGGGGACTGTCCAGGGCCACGCTTTAAGAAATGTGTGTGTTGACTACCCGCAGACCGCCACGCTCTGCAGAAGCCCACACTCCCCACATGGAGGCTGAGGCCATGTAGAAAAGCAACAGGGAACCAGACCAATAACAACACCTTCCTGGACTTCCCAGGCAAGAATATAGTCAAAACCGGGCACAGTGGCACATGCCTGTAATTCCAGCACTCAGGGAGGCAGAGGCAGGGGAACCGCTGTGAGTTCGGGGCCAGCCTGGTCTACAAAGTGAGTCCAGGACAGCTAAGGCTACACAGAGAAACCCTGTCTTGGAAAAAAAAAAAATACAGTCAAGTGGATGACTTGACAGCAAAGAGAATGGAAAAAGTGTTCAGTCTCCCTAAATTCCTGACCCACTGAATCATGACATTTAATTTTGGAGTTAGTTTTTTAAGACACAGCATTAGCTATCAATATACAGAGCTAGATGACAAGAAGACATCTCACTGTGTCTTCCCACTGGCACTGGTCATCTGTCTCTGTATCCCTCTATACAGTAGATTGCGGATGACTCAGCTGAAGAAGCCTCCAAAATTAGCCTCCCCCTCCATCCCTATTTTCACCTGCTCTTTGAAACAAATCATACACTAGAGTTTATCAACTTGCTCAAAAGCCATGGCAAGGTTGGAGTGTAGCTCAGTCCATAGAACAGTTGTCTCGTAGGCACAAGACCTTGGGTTCCATTGATAGCACCCCAAATTGTAGGGGGGGAGAGCCTTTAGCTGTTTACATTTTCTCCAGGATAAATACAGTGGTTGCATGACTTAACTCTTTGTTTTGTTTTGTTTCGGTTTGGTTTGGTTTGATTTTTTTGGTTTTTGGTTTCGGGTTTTTATTTTTGACTTGCTTTATAGACTAGGCTGGCCTTGAACTCAGCAATCTGCCTGCTTCTGCCTGCCTGAGTGCTGGGACTAAAGGTGTGTGCCACTATGCCCAGCTAGCTCCTGCCTTTTTGTAGAATCCAGCTTCCATCAACCTCTCCCAAGAATGTGTTGCAGTGTGGGACATATCCTGTCTCTGACACTCATCAGGCCCTCTCCTGCCTCAGAGTCCTTGCACTTGCTATTCCTTCTAGCCAGGTCCCCAACCCCAACACAGCAACCTCAACACACACACACACACACACACACACACACACACACACACACACACGGCTGGCACCTCCCTAAGAAGTCTCCCCAGCCTACGCCTTCCTCCCCTCAAAACTCTATCTAGTATGTTTTCCTGCTTCCTTGCTGTAAACACTTATCAGACCTAAAAATATCTAGCATATTTATTGTCTGTCTGTAGTAGTTACAGGAAGCTCAGGATTGTTCTTTTTCTTTCCACCTGCATCTCAGCATCTACCATAGTGAAAGGCACCCAGCGAGCCTTGAATGGGCCAATCAAGTAAATGAAGGAGGGAAGAGGAGAAAGGAAACGGAGTGAGAAAACGCTGGTTCCTGCTCCAGTGCAGCCCCTGCCTGCTTGCAGAATCCAGACCAGGAGCTCACCCCACCAAGCAAAGCCCCTGTGTGCCAGCCATCCACTGTTTGCTCCTGAATCCCATAGGAACTCTGAAATACTATGCCCTTTCTTGTACTTCTTCTGGAAGGGTTGTAGAGACTGAACCCAGGACCTCGCAGGAACTAAAGAAGTCCTTTACGAATGAGCTATATCCCCATCTTTCTTTTAACTTTTGAGACAAAGTCTCACTAAGTTTTCCAGGCTGGCCTTGAAGCTGAGATCACAGCCCCGTTCCATCAGACTTCACTTAATGGTTTTGTGTTTTGGAAAAAGGGTGTCAATAGCCCAAGGTATTCTGTGGCTTTCTAGCCAAGGCTGGCCTTGAACTCCTGATCTTCCTGTCTCCACCTCCCAAGCTGAGTCTTCTCAGTTCTAATTTTATTTATTTTTTTAAGATTTGTTTATTTGTACACATATGAGTACTCTATCTGCATGTGTACCTACATGCCAGAAGAAGGCATCAGATTTCAGTAGAGATGGTTGTCGGCCACCATGTGGTTGCTGGGGATTGAACGCAGGACCTCTGGAAGAACAGACAGTGCTCTTAACCTCTGAGCCATCTCTCCAGCCCCTCAGTTCTAAGTTTAAAGTCTGTAAGTAAAGACCGAAGGACTTTAAGAATTAACAGACTGACATAATGACTCAGAACCCAAATTCCAGAGAAACTCAATATGCCTAAGCACAAATTCTCATCAACCTGAGCAATGTACTGAACCTTTTTTTTTTTTTTTTTGGGCGGGGGGGTTGTAGGGAAGGAACCCAGGGCTTTTCACATGGTATGCAAGCATTGTATCACTGAGTGACACCCCCAGCCTGTATTAAACCTCTTAATACCTCAGGAACTTCATCTGTAAAAGGACCATGTGAAGTTGGGCCTTTAATCCCAGTACTCGGATGCAAAGGCAGGTGGGTCTCTGTGAGTTCAAGGTCAGCCTGGTCTACAGAGCGAGCTCCAGGACAGCCAGGGCTGCACATGCAGGCTGGGGAGTTGGGTCGGAAGTTAAGAACACATGCTCTTCTTCCAAAGGACACGTGTCATGGTGACTCAGAACCATCTGTACCTCCGGTTCCAGGGGATCAGTCACCTCCTTCTGACCTACATGGGCAACACGCACACACGTGGTGGTGCACATACATGCATGCAGACAAAACGCTCATACAAATAGGTAAATATTTTCAAAAGAAAGAAAGTAGAAAAGGTTATAAAGATAACTGAAGGTTGCTTTGTTCCGGGATAAGAACAAGCAAAAGAGATTTGCTGAATGGAGGGAGGGGCTATGCCTTACGACAGATTCACAGTACTCATTTTAAGTAAGTATAATCATTGACACTGATTAGGAGCCAGAAACAGAAAAGAAAAAAAAAAAAAATAAGCTTCCTTAATACAACAAGGAAATGAGCGGATCGCATGAAGTCTGGTCTACAAATTTCTATTCTAGATCCATTATGTATTAGCCGTGTGACTTTAGGTGAATTCTGTGAGGTTTTGATGTAATGAGATAATGTCTTTGTGGTTGGTTGGTTTGGTATTTGAGGCAAAGTCTCTCTGTGTGGCCCAGACTGGCCTTGAACTCAGCCTCCTGAACACTGAGATTGCAGGTATACACAAGCCCAAGATAATGCATTTTAGATGGTTGAGTGCTCGGCCCCAAGTGGGACTGAGGGACTATGGGCGATTACTACTTGTTGAGGAAAGGGTGTGCCACAGATAATTTGTCTTTCTGATGCTCAGTAAACCCTCATCTCCACTCAAAACTCAGTGGGCCACACGCTTGAAGTAGATTGAGGATAGCAGTTGGAGAGAGGGGGAGGAAGGAAGGGAATGGAATGTGTAAAAACGACTAAAATTTATTTCGTAAATGTAGAGAATTGTCAGACAGTTTTTTTAATGGGGAGAGTCTGCTCGGAGTAGCAGCACATTAGGAAGGCAGAGGCAGGAGGATCTCTGGGAGTTCAAGGCCAGCCTAGGCTACACAGTGAGTTCCAAGCAGCCAAGTCTAGACAGTGAGATCTGTCTCAAAAAAAAAAATAAATAAATAAAATAATAATAATAATAATAAATAGATTTTTTTTTTTAATATGGGAGGAGAATAACGTCTTTGGACTTTCCCAAGTCAGAAACACATCATAAAAGTCTGGTCCCAGCCCTGGCCCAGTGTTTGTACTTTCAGCCAGGGTTGGTCTCCGCCTTCCTTCACACCCCTGGCCTCCAGCTCCCTAGAGCACCTGCCTCCACGGCTCAGTTCAGTTTACAAGCCACCCAGGTACTGTCAAGAACAGGGCTGGTCTCCTGTATCTTTACGAGCCTGAGGTGCCACACAGGCAGGGGCAAAGAAGAGGAAAGCACAGACGTTTACCCCGGTGCCACGGTGTGTCAGCCACCCAGCCTGTCTTCGGTTTGTACAGTTTGTCTATAAAAACAAACAAACAAACAAACAAACAAAAACCCATGATCTTACAGATGAGGACACTGAGGCCCAGGAAGTAAATAGGAGACGGAGCGGGTTAGCAATCCAGGCCTCAGTGTGACTCCCATCATGCCCCGCTGCTGCCTGCCAGTCAGCTTGTAGATGCTCGCGGATAAATTTCCAATTTTCTTATTCAGAGGAGGAGAAATGACATGCTCCTCCCTCCGGACAACTGACTTGCACGCTCAGCTAACGAGTAAACAAATGAAAGCCCTTAGGTGCCCATACCAGGAAGAAGGAAACAGCCCAGCAGCTGAGCCGAGCTGCCTTGCTGGGTCTCACCTCTTCCTGCCAATCCCCCAGAGCACCCACAGAGAGATTGGGGAACCACAGGTAGGGCACCGCTCAGGTGGAGGTAGAGACAATTGCGACTCTGGTTGCCGTTGCTGGTGCAGCTGGCACTAACACACAAACACACACATAAACACATACCAGCCCTTCTCCCGCCAAAAATAAAAATAACCCTGGAAGTGCGAGGATAAGGCTGGGGAGGAAGTAATGAAGTGGTTGAACAATGCAGCGGGGGGGGGGGGGGGGGGGGAGCAGAGCTAAACTCTCGGGTCACCTCCCCAGCCGTTTTCAAAGTGCTGCCAACTTGGAAAGTTTCAGAACCCTAAGCGGGGCCGTTCTAGGTTCTTCCAGAAGGTAGATTCTAGAAGCAGCACCTTTCCCTCATCCTTTCCCTCATCCTTTCCCTCAGCTTTAGTGGGCTGCCTAGAATTCCTGCCACCTGCCTCCTGCACCCGGCCTCCCACTGCCTGTCCCCAACCCCTGCACCTTACCTGGGGAGGCCGAGGCACAGCCGTGCCTCACTGCCGTCCGATGTTGCTCTTCAGGCGGCCAAGGAGCTGCAGCCTGCCCGGCTCTCCTCCCGCCCTCCCTGAACTAAAATCGTCCAGGCAGGTTCGTAAGGGGGAGGGAGCGGGAGGAAATCCCCTCCCTGCCTAGTGGCCTGCCTAAGCTGGGCCAGCCTGCTAGACAGTCTTCCCGGGGCTGGCCCTGGATGAATGAGTCCTGGCCTCCTCCTACTTGGGTTTGTGCCAGGGAGCCTGTGACAGACGCCCTGCTCTTTCTCCTGGCCGCTGCTACCCATGCCGCCTGCCTTCCTGCCTCTGACTGAGCGGGCCTTGTGTTCTCAGCTCACTGGAAAAGGCCTGCTATGTTAGGTCTCAGTTCCTTTGCATGGGATTGTCCTGGATCACGCTCTGGTGGACCCGGGCCTGGTACTCTACAAAGACTAAGCGACTTGACGGCGCTGAGCAGAAGCTTAGTCTGCATGGCTCCTAGGTTCCGCCCACAGACTGCATGTGCCTTTGCCCCGCCCCCCCCCCCCTCCGTGCAATGGGTTCGGCAGTCTCTGATTATCCATTTAAAGTCTGTTGAGGGTGACTGGCCTTGTGCCAGGTCCTGAGAGTGGAGTGCCTTGCCTTCCTGCTGTACTGGCAAAAAAAAAAAAAAAAAAAAAAAAAAAAAAAAGGATAAAGTCCTCTACTACAAGTTTACCCAAGATTCAGGCAGCATAATCAGGGAGGACTTAGCTGCATGGGAGAACTCTAGAAGAGGCTCTCAGGGATGGCATATAAGATGAGCCACTGGAGGAGGGTCAGGCCAGGAAGGGCCTTACAAGGCTTGCTGAGGAATCCTCTGACTTTACACTGCAGACATGCAGAGACCAGCCGGGAGCTAAAGCATGAAGTCAAACTCAGATTGTATTTATTCCTTTATTTCCGGTGCTGGGGGTGGAACCTATGGCCTCACACAGGGCAGGCAACTGCTCTGCCACCGGATCACACCCTCAACTTTAGGTGGCATTTCCGTTTTGTTTTTGTTTTTTGTTTTTTTTTTTTTAACTAATTAGCTTATTTTTATGTGTATGTGTGTTTGTGTGCTTCCCTGTATGTGGACCCTGTGTGTGCATGGAAGAGAGAAATTCCTGCAGATATCAGAGGAGAATATTGAAGTCCCTGGATAATGGATGCCTAATCCAGAGCCCTGACCAGGGGTGTAGAAAGGAAAGGACAGATCAGAGATGTTAAGAGGAAGGCAGATTATGGTGGCACATGCCTACTGTTGTGAGGGGCTGGAGAAATGCCTCCGTGGGTAAGAGCGCTTACTGCTCTTGCAGAGGAAACAGATTCCATTCTGAGGACACCAGACAGGACACAACCACCTGTAGCTCCAATTCCAAGGGTTTGATGCCCTCTGACCTTTGTGGGCACCTGCATGCACATGGTGCAAAATTCATGCAGACACACATACAGATACATAATAACCAAATGAATCATTTTATCTTATTTCATCATTTTATTTTGTTAGAGACAGGGTTTCTCTGTGTAGCCTTGGCTGTCCTGGACTCCCTTTGTAGTCCAAGCCGAACCTGAACTCAGCAATCTGCCTACCTCTGCCTCCCCAAGTGCTGGGATCACAGGCTGTGCGCCACCACACCCAGCTAAATGAATCATTTTAAAAGTCTGTTTACAGAGATCTGGGAAGGGGGAAGGAAGCCGCTAAGAGCTGTTAAAGATCCAGGAAGCGGCAGCAGTGGGAAGCCTTTACCTCCTCCTGGTCTCCAGGCACTGTGAGCAGCAGGGTTTACTGAACGTGGTTCAAAGTGCAGTTGGAGACAAGATTATAAGACAAGCAGCAAAGGAAAGTGGTGGCCAACGGAGCAGGCAGGACCTGGGAAATTATACCCTGACCACTTCCTTCCTCACCTTCCTGGTCCCCATTCCTCTTCCCTGCTCCCCAAGACACAGAACACTGTAAGAATGGATGGTGTGGAGAGGGGTCGTCTCAAGAAGCAGCAAACTGCTGAGAGACAAGATGTGAGAGTTACAGAGAGCATAATGTCACACACCTTTAATCCCAGCACTCAGGCGACAGAGGCAGGCTGATCCCCATGAGTGGCAGGCCAGCCTGGTCTACACAGTGAGTTCCAGCCCACTGGGGTTGCATAGAAATGGCAAGGTAATCCATGGAAGATGAGGTCACACCAGGAGAGAAATCAAAGTTAAATAAATAAATGAATAAATAAATAAATAAATAAATAAATAAATAAATAAATAAAGCATTCGGGACAGGACTCTTAAGGTGCCAGCAAGGAGCAAGTGCAGAATGTGGCAAGGGAAAGCTAGAAGAGATGCCAGAGGCCAGCGCTCAGCATCCTGACCCCAGCAGTAGGCAGGCAAGACTCCTGCAGAGGGAAAGTAGATGAGAGCAGGGCCACACAGTGGGGTGGGCTGCTCTGGCCACTAGAGATGGAGAGCTGCGGCTTTTTGCGAAGATCTTATACCTACAGGTGAGGGCGTTGCGCTCCATCCCTACCCCTTCTCTTATTAAGAGTAGGTGGTCCAAGTTACGAGCCAGTCATTAGAGGGTGAGAGCTGGCTGGAAAACAGATGAGTGTGTAAGAAAAGTGAGCAGGGCAAGAAATGAGGCTCACAGAGAGATACTAAGAACCTAGTCAGAGGGGCATACCGCAACAAGCAGCAAGGACCAGGGTCCCTTGGATGAGACACTAAGGGAACCAGGAACCATCCCGATAAGGATGTAGCATGGTCAGTGCAGCACGGTGAGACTCAAGATGGAGCCACTGACAATTCAGTTCCCAGGACTGGAGGCTGGGTGTTACTATTTAGGCAGCCTGCTTCTGCGTTGCCTAGCAACCTATGATGTCATCATGTGTGGCCCGCCAGGTAGACACACCTGGTAAGGCATGGTTAAGTTGCTCCTTAAAAGGCTCAACCCGCCACTTTGTCTCTCTCTTGCCCTCTTTCTTACTCTCCTGCTCTCTCCTCTTTCTCTGTCGGGGCACCCTCTCTCCTCCCCCTATTATGTCATCTGGCTCTCTCTACTCCCTCTCTTCATCTCCATCTAATAAACCTTTCATTTAAAATCTGTTGTGCTCATCATTATTTCATTGATCCTAACACTGAGCTCTTAAATATGATGAAAACTACATAGAAAGAAGAAAAGAGTGGAGGGAGGCAAGAAAAAGCGGGAGGAAGGAGAGAGGGAAGGAGACCAAGGAAGAGAA
The DNA here is from genome assembly GCF_907164565.1 of Psammomys obesus. Lineage (NCBI taxonomy): Eukaryota > Metazoa > Chordata > Mammalia > Rodentia > Muridae > Psammomys > Psammomys obesus. The sequence goes on along the minus strand of NW_026591598.1, from coordinate 2,937,493 downwards.
GGAAGGAAGAAGGAGAGAAGGAGGAAGGAAGGAGACCAATGGAGGGAGGAAAGAGGAGCTCTGAGAGGCAGGATTGCAGAACAGAAAATTAAGGGAACAGGAGTAGAAAAAGGAATCCTCATCCTGGAGCTGGGTGTCAAGAATTCCAGCAGTTAACATTAGCCGTGTAGACTGCCTACAAAGATAATAATGTTTCTATACAGACATTTCAAGTAAGAACAAACCATGCTTAAGGCTCAAACACGTATGCCCCCTCTCCTCTTGCTGTATGGTCTTTTCCTCCCAATACAGCCTTTCTCCCGGCACCATCTTTCTCCTTTCCCAGATGTTAACCTACAATCTTTGAGGAATTTCACAAACAAGCCTACAATTAAAAACCTGTCTTAACCGACCATACAAGTCTTGTGACACACGGTTTGACCTTATCAGACTGTGACCTTATCCAAGGCACACCAGTAACTGTCCCAGGATCGCATTCACCAAAAAGAAGTGGGAAGAGAAACTCCTTAAAATCAATCTGGACAAAGAAAGTTGAGGAGCACACAGCCTATCAGCAGCAAGGGAAGTACCAAGAGCGCCTGGACGCAAAGGGTCTCACAGCTACACCATGAATAGTGCTTGTTTCATCAGTCTAGTATGCAGAGGTCCTGGCTTCCATTATCCAGCCCTGCAGCCAACCTTTGTGAGGAGTTCATGCTGAACAGGCTACTTCCTGGTAGAGAACTGGCTGGAATTTGAGAGAAGCATCTGCCCACAGCCAACGCACACACATCCGGAGTCCTTAGGAAGCAAAAGCTAAAGCTCTCCATGCTGGTCAGAACCAAACTTGACATTGAGTTGGGATGTTTGTTTGTTTGGTTTTGGTTTTCTTGTTTTCGAGACAGAGTTTCTCTGTGTAGCCTTGGCTGTCCTGGACTCACGCTGTAAACTAGGCTGGTCTTGAACTCACAGAGACCCACCTGCCTCCCCCTCCCAGAGTGATGGGATCACAGGTGTGAGCCCACCGTGCCCAGCTTGAATTGGGATTTTCAAAGATGTTTGGAAAGCAGATTTGAGTAGGGCTAATGCATTCGTAAACATTTTAAATTGGTACATTTTCCCGAGGATTCGGGCCTCCGTTTCTTTTATTTGATGTGTGTGATGCACATGAACACACAGGTCCATAGGTGTGAATGCTGGGTGTGCAGGTACACAGACACGTGAGTGCCTGAGTCTGCAGAGGCCGGAGGTGGGGGTCAAGTGTCTTCCTCAATCACTCTTGGTTTTACTGGGGGTTTTGTTGGTTTGTTTTGGTTTGGTTTTTGGTTTTTCAAAACAGAGTTTCTCTGCATAACCCTGGCTGTCCTGGAACTTGCTCTGTAGACCAAAGCTGGCCGGAAACTCACGGAGATCCCCCTGCCTCTGCCGGTGATTAAAGGTATGCACCACCACCACCTGGCTGTTTCATAGTTTCCTGTAGTGTCTCTCATTGAGCCTGGAGCTCTGTGGTTCTAGTTCTGCTAGGCTGGCTGAACAATGAGCCCTGGGAGCCATCGTATCTCTAACTCCTCAGCACCAGGATTACAGGAACGCACCCCACGCTTAGTGCTTCATGTGGGTGCTGGAGACCCATACACAGGTCCTCCTGTTGTCAGGTAACTGACTGAACCATTTCCCAAGACCCCTCATGTGCCAGTCTCTTTTTTTAAAACTCACACACACACACACACAACCACAAACGCATGCACAACACGAGCAGAAATCAGAGGAAAACCTGCAGGCATCGATTTCCTCCTTTTACCTTGTGGATTCTAGAGATCACACTCAAGTCATCGGGCTTTGCAGCAAGGGCCTTAACACACTGAGCCATCTTGCTGGCTCTGTGTATCAGTTTCTAACAAATCTCACTAACGGAATCAGATGACTAAGCTTGTAAAATTCAGCAGCTGATTCTGAGCTACAGTGAAGGCAACAAAATCTTATCTCTTTGGAACCGCTGAATCAGTCTTCACTCAACATTACGACAACCATACACCATCCTTGTCCATTTAACCGACACTGAGCGAGGCCCACAGGGCCTTTTCTTATTTGAAATTTCCCTGTGTGTTTTCCACAAATCTTTGGGTAGCTTTCATTGTTTTCCCCTTGTAGTGGTCTGAATAGGTACGGCCCCCATAGACTCATCTGTTTGAATGCTTGGCCTGTAGGGAGCGGCACTATTAGGAGGGGCAGCCTTGTTGGAGTGGCAGTGCCTTGTTGGAGGAAGTGTGTCACTGGGGGTGGGTTTTGAGGTCCCAGGTGCTCAAGCCTTACACGGTGCAGCATCCCCTTCCTTCTTTTTGTGGATTCAGGGGTAGAACTCTTCTCCAGCACCATGTCTGCCTGTGTCCGCCATGCCTCCCACCATTAAGACAATGGGCTACACTGCTGAAACTGTAAGCCAGCCCCCATTAAATGCTTTCCTGTATAAGAGTTACCATGGTCATGGTGTCTCTTCACAGCAATAGAAACCCTAACAAAGACACCCTCCAACAGCAAGGAGCTTGCAGGTCAAAGACCAGAGGAGGAGGGGGGAGCCACTCGCTGACCCCATCCGGGTTCTTGCAACTGACCCTCTTCCCACCCCGTCAACCCTGCTGTGTCCTCCAAGACCAGGACTGCTCACAGAGACTGGACCAGGGAAAAAGAACATTTAACCAAGCTAGACCAATCAATCCTCTTCCCTTTTCTGAAAATTTGAATGTATAGTAGAAAGAGGCACTCTGTTGCAGCAGGTAAAACCGAAAGCATCGGAGGAGTCTGGAACGGCAGGAACCCTAGAGCATGGGGCAGTAGGGACACATCACTTGGTCTTCTCCCTGCATAATAGCTTCAAGGGACTTGAAGCATTTGTATCATTCTCTTCCCTCGTCAAAGGTTATGTATTTCTCAAGAGCAAAGCTTTCGCCACACACAGCTGAGCTGCAGGTCAAAATCAAACAACACCATCTGTTGAGATGTTCATGATGGGAGCCAGAATGTTTTCGAACCCACGGTTCAAGTCTTCTCTCGGAACCATTTGGTGTTTGAATTCATTCAAAGTGGACACATTTAGGAAGAGGGACAAAGAGATTCAGCAAATCCCTCAAGTCTTCAGACTCCTAAAGGGTGGTCAAAGTTTAAATGGAGAGCCAAAGATGAATACGAACATCTAAGCAGTCCCCGTGAAGGTGTGGGCTTTCCCGCCACTGACCCGCAATGATCTGGGCTTCAGTCTCTTCCTGTAAGAAGACATGACAAGTGTTTGAAATCTCTGGGAGACAAGCTCCCCCTTGACTGGGGCCCTTCCCTTCTTCTAGCATCATGTTTCTGGGGAAATTCCCATTTCTTTGAGGGTCATTGTTCTAATAGTTGATAGACTGAGAGACACACGTCTCTCAAAAACGTCTTCATTTCTGCCAAACCAGTTATTACACCATATACATATATAATTCAAAGACATTCTGCTTCTGAAGTATGATATACTAACAAGTCATGAAAAACCCAGTACAGAAGGGAAAAAAAAAAAAAAAAAAGGAAAGCAGAGAATCGGGGGGAAAGGAGATGTAGCTCAGTGCTTGCCACTTCTGAGAGGGAAGTGACATTGTGGGCCCAGAGCATGCAGGAAGCCACAGGTTCCATCTCAGCACTGCTGGCCCACATCAATCCCAGCGTTCGGGAAAGAGAGAGAAAGAGAAGAATCAGAAGATAAAGGTTACCTGCAACTCTAGAGAGAATTGGAGAGCAACACACACTGTATGAAACCCTGTCTCAAGAAAAAAAGAGAGAGAGAGAAAGGAAGAGAGAGAAAGGTAAAGAAATTCTCTTTTGATTTGTGAATGATTTTTGCTAGAATGTAAAGAATCCTGGGAATAAAAGACAGAAAACAAAGCCAGGCATGGTGGTGTACTCCTGCAATCCCAGCACTCAGGAAGTCAGAGGCAGGAAGAGCTCTGTAAGTTTGAGGCCAGCCTGGTCTACAAAGTGAGTCCAGGATAGCTGAGGCTACACAGAGAAACCCTGTCTCAAAAAACAAAAACAAAACAGAAAACAAGAGTAAGTGTTGAGAACCAGCTTAGCCCAAGAGCATAGAAGGGTCTCAAATGCCCAGTGCATTTTTCTAGGCTGTAGGAGGTAAGAAGGGGTCAACTAGGGAAGCCAGAGTCTTCCAGAGGTGGAAGCATACAATGAGCTCAAAGTTGAGCCCCCACCACAAAAACTAATGTCATGGAACCTTCCAGATGCTGCTGCCCTGCACAAATCAGACCCCCCCACACACACCCTACCCAGCCCACAATCTCACTCTCCCCTTCAAAGGGGAATGTTGCTATGGAGATAACAGGCAACACCTGCTGGGACCCTGAAACCCCGTTCCCAATGAACCAGAGGCAGACTGACCACCAACAAGGGCTATGGGATCCTTACTGAGGAAACCTTATAAAAAGGGAAACCTAGATTGTCTTATAGGCCAGAATTCTCTTCAGAGCCCCTGCAATCCTTTCTGTGGCATTACTAACTCTCCAAGGAAATGTCTTACCCAAGGGCCAGACTGCCTCCTCAGCGTTCCTCTGTCCAATCTAACCTAGTAGCACAATTCAGTAGGCTAGCTCACTTGGGGCTGGATCAGATTAGAATAAAACAAAAATCTTTATCTGCTGAGAATTCTGCTTAGGGACATAACATTAGGAACACCTGCTTACGGACATTAGCAGGGCAGCGGTGGCTCATGCCTTTAATCCCAGCACTAGGGAGGCAGAAGCAGACGGATCTCTGAGTTCAAGGCCAGAGTAAGTTCTACAGGCCTACAGAGTACGTTTCAGGACAGCCAGGGCTAAACAGTGAAACCCTGTCACGAAAAAGCAAAACAAAACAAAACAAAAAAAATAAAGGTTGTTGGGGTCAGAGCCTGGGCCTTGGTTCTGGCAGCCCCAACTACCTAGGTTTGGCAACTCATTCTCAATAGGCCAACAAAACAGACAAGTGTTAGAGTTTTAAAGACAAACAAACAAACAAACAAACAAACAAAAACCGCCTGGTTCAGAGACTGAAAAGCCTGACCTGAGTGGAGACTTGACAATACGGTTGGGCTGGTCCGGTCACTTTGGCCAAGGTGGGAGCATCACAGCTTGAGCAGAGACAGAAAGGATAACTAGTTCTTCACTGAGATGCTGCACTTTTCCTACCGAGAACCCCTTCCCTAGTGCAGAAACTTGGGCTGCAGCCATGCAAGGGTCTTAAAGCGCACACCTTTTCTGAATTATGCAAAAATGTGCAACACTTCTCCTTTTCTCTATTCTCTAAGCATATTTTCCTTAGCACTTTGAACTCCCCCACCCCCACCCTCAACATTTGGGCTTCATTATTCTTTCTTTAAAGCCTCCCTCCCTGCTATGTGGCTACTTGTCCATCATATGTCTAACCTCCATGTCAGTTCCACGGACTGACCTTTTCACATCTCTCCTCCACTCTTTTCTGGGTAGCTGCTGGGGTTCACAGCTGGTGTGCTCTGGGGTTTTTCTTTTAAACTCTACTAAAATTGTCCTCAAGCTTCTATTTGAGTCCATTCTTAAAAATCCTTTTACCAGTGAAGCTAAAAGTCTCAAAGGAGACTCTGATTGATTTCCCCTGTATCAATAGTGGAAAGCAAATGTGGCCATACTGGGAAGAGGAACATCAAGAAAACATTGTCTTCCCTCCCAGATCCATCTTCAAGATTCTGGCATGAGGTTTAGGTTTAAATGATGAGCAAAAAGTTATGTCCAACTAAACAGTCCTGACCAAGGTAAGGTTTCACTCACCATCACCATCGTCATCGTCATCATCTGGATACAAGATGGCTTGACAATTGTCAGAACTGTGTGAAATCTCTCTCATGGAGACTTTACTTCTCTGGCTCAATGCCTCAATCTTTTCTTTCCAGCATAAGATTCCTGGGTTTAATCCCCATCACTCCAAAACAAAATGAATATAAAAGAAAGAATTAGTGCTTTAGAAGCTGAGTCTAAAGATGTTACATAGAGTCGGGCATGATGGCACAGGCTGTCCCTAACACTTGGAAGACAGAGGTAGTCAGATCTCTGTGAGATGAGCCTGGTCTACCAAAAGGAAAAAAAAGGAAAACAAAACAAAACAAAACAAAACAAAGTAAATAAGTTAAATTTTACCTATTACACACATACCCTATCATAAGAAGGCTGGCAAGATACCTCAGCAGGTAAAGACCCATGTCACCAGCTGGGTGAGATGGCACACATCTTTGATCTCAGCACTTGGGAGGCAGAGGCAGGCAGATATCTGTGAGTTTGAGGCCAGCCTGGTCTACAAAGCAAGTCCAGGACAGCCAGGGCTACTATACAGAGAAACCCTGTCTTAAAAACGAAACAACAACAAAACAACATGTCACCAAGTCTAATAACAAAATTTGATCCCTGGGATCCATAGTGGAACAAATAAGCAAATAAATATTGAGAAAGATGTTTGCAAGTTGTAGAAAACATGCAAAACTCAGTAGCCTTGTGTTATGCTTTTCCTCTCCCTGATCTTTTTCAGTATTTGCTTTAATTTTGACCAGATTCTAAAGACTGGTCTCTCTAATACACGCCCCGTCTCATGTGTTAGCTTGCAAAAAATAAAATAAAAATTGTGTTTATCTGAAAGGAAAATGCAGACGCTGGCCGCAGGAGGCTGAGGGCTGGGTCCTTCCTGACACAGAAGATCTAATGTGCCCTGGAGAGGCAAATCCTACCCACTGCCTCACTGAACCCATCTCCCCCACCCCCAAGACCTTTAGCACTGAAAGAGAGAGAGATTGAGAAAGATTAAGACCTCTGTCTTCTTTAACATGAACTTCAGCACTTGGCTTTTATAATATGTATCTGTATATGTGTATGTGCAGGCAGGACCCCTGGAAACCTGGAAAGGGCAGTGATCCCCTGGAGCTGGAGTTACAGGTGGTCAGGAGCTGCTGGACAGAGGTACTGAGGCCCAAACTCAGGTCTCTGCAAGAGCAGCAAGCATTCTTAAACCTGGCTCCAAGTCTCCAGCCTGGTTGTGTTTTGTTTTGTTTTTTAACCGTGTCTCCTGTAGCCCAGGCTAGCCTCAAACTTACTTGTAGCCAAGAATAGTCTTCAATTTCTGATTTCCATGACTCTGCCTCTTTGGTGCATAGGATGCTGGTGAAGGGACTCTAGCCAACAGGGCAAACATAGCTCTGGCCGGCCTTGCCCTTCTCCCCATTTCCCTCTGCCTTGCTAAAAACCATGAGATTACATTCCAAGGTCTTATTTCCTTATTTGACCACTTTGCCTAGCTGAGGCTGACTACAGAGGTCCAGCTATCAAAGTACTCAAGTCTAGTAACCAAAAGCCCCCTTTGAATCACCTAATTAGCATGCCCAGTTAAAATTAGACACCTTATCCTAACACAGGGGTTTCTCCTTTGATCTTTTGGAACCACCATTTCCCTATGGGCCATGTCAGTCTCCTCTCTGTTTGGAGGCAGTCTTTTGTTCTGCTCCCCCTTGTTTACTCCCTTTCTCCTCTATCTTCCCTGGCCTCTGTGGTGTCTAAGTCTCCTTTGTGCTGAGAACGTGGTCTTGGGGCTTGCTCAGTCTTTTCCTTTCAGCAGGTATGCTCCACACACCCTGGCAGGGCAGCTTTGGATGAACATGGTTCTTCCACCAATTTTTGTCTCCTGGTTCTTCACTTGTGTTTAATTGCAGTAACTAATGGGTTTTTTTTTCTGCTGACTACATGAGCCAATTCAAGTCAGATTAAAGCATAAAGGCAGGCTTACTGAGTGCAGCTCTCCAGTGGGTTCACTGGTCCCAAGGAAGGAGGCCAGGGAAGTTGCCCTGGGGAGGGAGACAGAGAGGAGGAGGAAGAGGAAGGGAAAGAGAGAAGGAGCACAGGGAGAGAGAAATCCAGAGAGAGGGAGGAAACCAAAATATCTGGATTATGCAGGGGAGCGCAGCCCTGGGCTGGAAGGTTCAGGGTAGAGGATGGGATAGACCAGCGGGATATGTCCCTGTAACAGGTAGGGACTAAGGGATGCTGGGAGAACTCGGAGGCCAGGTCCACTTTGGTATGTTAAATAGGCACCTCCTGAAGCTCAATAGTCACCGTGACCCAGGAACATCTATTTAAGCTACTGAGTGGCATGTTTTGCCACAGAAAAGGTTATGTGAACCTTTCTCACCTTTCTGCCGAAGTCTTCGGCAAATACTGTACCACTGGGCTATAACCCTGTAATTCTGTAATTACAACTCTGTAATTCTGTAGTCACAGAGAAAAACCACAAATCAGAGAGGTTGCACACCTTTAATCCCCACACTCAGGAGGCAGAGGTAGGCAGATCTCTATGAATTCAAGGTCAGCCTGATTTACATAGTGCGGTCCAGGACAGGCTTTGTCATTATGTCCTAGTGAGACTGTGTCCCAAGAAAATAAAAAAGAAAAAGAAAAGTAGTTCAAGATCAAAACTTGCAAGTTCAAGATAAAAATAATAATAATAATAAAAACTTACAAATAGGGGCTGGAGAGATGGCTCAGAGGTTAAGAACACTCGCTGTTCTTCTGAAGGTCCTGAGTTCAATTCCCAGTCAACCACATGGTGGCTCAGAACCATCTATAGTAAGATCTGGTATGCAAGCAGAATATTGTATAAATAATAAATAAATCTTTTAAAAACTTACAAATAATATCATGCTATTTTATAGGATTCTTGGTGTAGGGTTGATGAAGGCTAGATGTCTTCAAACTTTAAGAATACATTCCAAGAATTTTACTTTGCAGTCATGAGGGCATGAGGTCCGTTGCCGAGACTGCAGCAAATGGCTATCTGAGGGATTTAGGTAGGCCAATGTAATTTTGGCTTCCAATTTCCAATATTCCTTCACCCACAATCAACACTGCATTCTACTCAGTCAAGGTCAGTCTGTGGGATCTTTCATGCAGACGTGGCTGCTTCTGGGAACGTCAACGCCATACATTCTATTAAGGAAAAGTTTGATAAAACCAGCTACATTACAATTACTATATTCAGGGCCAAGCACAGGGGCACTGTCTATAATCTCAGCACTTGAAAGGTAGAGGTGGGAGGATCCTCTAAGCTCAAGAAATTGAATGTGGCCCAAAGAGCATATGGAACCCTACCCCTACCACATCCCCAAATTAGCATCTTTGGGCTGCGGTGTGGTTTAGTGGTAGCGTGCTTACTTGGCATGTTGGAGATCCTATGTTCTAGCTCCCATATTACAGAAGAAAGAAAAAAAAGAAAAACTAACACATTTCTCTCTTTATTTTTCTTTTCTCTTTCTTTCTTTCTTTCTTTTTTTTTTTTATCCAAAATGTGTTTATTGGGATGGCTCCCACTCATCTTGAATCAGTTGCTGTCAATGCTGCTATCTCCTGAAGGAGCATCCTTCTGTCCGTCTTGCTTTTCTGCCTGTAGGCTGACAGAGAACAGTGGAGCAGACAACACACAATGCTACTGTTTGTGCATGGCTAAAGACCATGGTGATTTGATAGCATTTTTACAGCCATAAAGTAAAAATTAGGGCTCTGTACCAGGCACTTTCTCTTTCTTGTGTTTCCTCTTCTCCTTTTCTGGAAAGGGATGAGGGAGATCCTTCAAGAGAGGCATGTTCTCATGGGGTGGTCGTCACCGCTGGAAAGGAAAAAAACACATTTTCCCCAAAACGTATCAAAAATAATTTGGAAAGACAACCAATTAAAGTTTGAGGATGGAGTGGAGAGATGGCTCAGCCTTTAAAGACGAGGCAAAGAAGAAGAGGAAGAGGAAGAGGAAGAGGAAGAAAGAGAAGGAGAAGGAGAAGGAGAAGGAGAAGACGTAGTAGAGTTTGCCTGCCTATGTGTGTTGAAGTCAGAGATAAACCTCATCTATCTTTTGTATTTGTTAAATCAAGGTTTCACTATGCAGCCCTAGCTCACCTGGAACTCTATGTAGTCCAGGCACGCCTCCAGCTCACAGGTATCCACCTGCCTTTGCCTCCCAACTGCTGGGATTAGAGGTGTGAACTACCACACCTTCATTTAGTATGTGTGCACCTAGGTCTAGGCGCCTACAGAAGCCAAAGGATTCCCCTGGGATCTGGAGCCCTAGGTGGTTGTGAGCCATCTGAATCGGGTGCTGAGTTCTCTGTGAGAGCAGCAAGTGCTCTTAACTGCTCAGCCCTCTCTCCAGCCCTGCAAGCTGGGTTTCTTGACTGAAAAACTTTGGGGAAAGCTGGGCATCCTAAACCTCCTAGCAAGTCACAGCACCTGTCGCCTGACGGGGCTCTCAGAAGTCCTAAGACAAACACACCTGTTAACTTTGTTTCACCGGCCACTCTCCAAACGTGTCTGACCTCTCTCCTTCGACAGGTGGTGTCATGCCAGGCAGCCTGCTCATCCCGCAGCACTGGCACTGTTACAGGTGCGGGTATGAGTCTGGGGGCACCCTCTAAGAGTTTTTTAGGTTTTGGGGTTCCAGGATAAAGACTTGCTTGCTCCAGGGGTTAGTAATAGAAATAAAGTTTGTTAAGAAAGAGGACAGCATAGCCAAGCGGTGGTGGCACACGCCTTTAATTCCAGCATTCAAGAGGCAGAGGCAGGTGGATCTTTGTGAGTTTGAGGCCAGCCTGGTTTACAAAGTTAGTCCAGGTCAGCCAGGGCTACCCAGAGAAACCCTGTCATAAGAAAGAAAGAAAGAAAGAAAGAAAGAAAGAAAGAAAGAAAGAAAGAGAGAGAAAGAGAGAGAAAGAGGACAGCACACCTGAGGATGGAGATGAGTTACTGTGTGAAGAAAAGGCTGGGCCAGGAGTCTCCTTGACCTTTCTTAGGTCATCTCCATAGCAACCACCTCCACAGAGTTTCATTGACTCAGCCTTTTTCTGTATTAATTGTCATTTTATATTTCATGTGTATGGGTGTTTTGTCTGCATATATGTATATGTACCACATGTATGTCTGATACCCGAGGAGGCCACAAGAGGGCATCAGATCTCACAGGACTGCGGTTACAGGTGGGTGTTGTTGATCCTCCTGCCTCTGCCTCCCAGAGTGCTGGGATTTACTTGTATGTAAATAGAGCATCACTAGCATGCCAGCCACAAGCAATGGAATGTATTCACCTCAAACACCCCCATGTCCCCCCCAAAGATTATATAGTACTTGTTCACCATGGAAGGGATGGACTTGAGCTGCCTCACTAAGAAACGGACACTGGCTGATTCACCAAAGATTGTCATGGCTGTTGTTTTACTTGAGCTTGAAGAATTGGTTCGGAGAGGGCCTTTTCTCTCCAGATATTCACCGCCCACCCAATGGCCTTGCCAGCAAGACCCAAGCACTCTGATTCACTTCTCTTTTCGTCCTTCTTGGCAAAGGGCTATAAGCAGGCTGTAACACTCTTGGGAGAAGGCCTGTTACCCCCTTCCCCACACACACACACATCTTGAGTTCTAGGCCATACTCAGGCTACGTAGTGAGATTCTGTCTCAAAAAATTAAAGAAATAAAATAAAATAAAAAGAAAGAAAAAAAACAGATGGTCTAAAAAACGTAGTCTAGACTACAGTAGAACTCACTACTCAGGCTCAGACTCCTACATTAACCCAGCACTTGGGGAGACAGAGGCAGACAAATCTCTGTGAGTTTGAGGCCAGCCTGATCTGCAAAGCAAGTCCAATACAGCCAAGGCTACACAGAGAAAATATGTCTCAAAAAAAAAAATCCAAAAAACAAACAAACAACACCAGCCCAAGGCATTCTTAATGGCCAATAGCAAGCCAGCAATTATCTTGCAAATGATGTGTGCTCAGCAGCTGCTGTTTTGATCGAATCCCCAGTGGCTTCAGGCTGCATGAAAGCACACAGACACTTTCAAAATTATGATGAGAGGTCTGGGGAGGTGGCACAGTGGGGAGAGGACTTATTTGATTTGCAAGCGTGGGAACCTGAGTTCAAGGAAAAGGAGGAGGGTGTATGGCATGTGCATGGAATTCCAGCTCTGGGCAAATGAAGACGAGTTGCTTCCTAGAGCTCACTGGTCCTGCAGCATCACCTTCTTTGCAAGTTCTAAGCCAGTGAGAGACTCTGTCTCAAAAAACAGGATGGGGACTGGAGAGATGATTTGGCAGTTAAGAGTCCTTGCTGCTCTTCCAGAGGAACAGAATTTGGTTCCCAGCACCCACACTGCAGGTCACAACCAGGGTCCCAGGGACCCTGATGCCCTGTTCAAGTCTCCTGCCTTTAATCCCAGCACTCAAGAGGCAGAAACAGAGTTCGAGGCCAGCCTGGTCTACAGAGTGAGTGAGTTTTAGAAGAGCCAGGACTACTGAGAAAAACCCTGTCTCCAAAATAAATAAATGGTAGTGAATAAATAAAGTAAATAAATAAATAATGGAAAAGTTAATTCAAGAGAAAAAAAGGTGGATATTTTTTTTTGTTTTGTTTTTTGGGTTTTTGGTTTGTTTGGGTGGTTGGTTGTTTTGTTTCTTTTTTTCTTCTTTCTTTTTTCTTTTTTTAAGACATGGTTTCTCTGTGTAGCCTTGGTTGTCTTGAACTTTCTTTGTAGACCAGGCTGGCCTGGAACTCTCGGAGCTCTCGGAGCTCTGCCTGCCTCTGCCTTCCCAAATGCTGGGATTACAGGCGTGTGCCACCATGCCTAGCATAACGGTGAATGGTACCTAGTTTAAAAAAAACCTGAAGTTGAAAACTTCTGTCCTTTATACAAGTGTGTACACAAAAAAAATTACAACTGAGTGACTGAGTGTGGGGATTTTATAACCTGTATAACTACTTACTATAACTACTTACTAACTATCTTAGTTACCTTTCTTTTCTTTCTTTTGGTTTTTTGAGATAGGGTTTCTCTGTGTAGCCCTGGCCGTGCTGGAACTTGCTTTGTAGACCAGGCTGGCCTCAAAGTCAGAGATTCACCTGCGTCTGCCTCCCAAGTGCTGGGATCAAAGGCGTGTGCGCTGCTGCTGCTGCTGCCGCCTCCACCACCAGGCTTGTCTTAGTTACTTTTCTATTGTTGTGCTAAGATACCACGACCAAGTCGACTGACAGAATCCTTTCCAAACAGTTCCACCTACGCAGAACCGAGTATTCAAGCATATGAGCCAACGGGGGCCTTTCTCACTCAGACCGCCACCGCCACACACTGCTTCTAACAAATCAGGCCCAGTTTGGTTCAGGTCTCCAAATAGGAATTTCTTTCAGGTAGGTTTTGGGTTTTTGTTTGTTTGTTTGGTTGGTTGGTTGGTTGGTTGTGGTTTTGTGTGTGTGTGTGTGTGTTTTGTTTTTTGTTTGTTTGTTTGTTTGTTTGTTTTTACTTTCTTTTGACAGAGTCTCTTGTAGCTCAGGTGGATCAACCCCCCCCCCCCCCCCAGTGTACCTGAGGGTGACAGTGAACTTCAAATGCCCCTCCCACAACCTCTCCAGTCCAGAGATTGCAGGCATGTACTACCACACCCAGTTTAGTGCTTAGGGACAGAACGCAAGGTTTCCTGCATGTTTGGCAACCGTTACAGCAACGGACAAGCATCCTCAGACCCCAGGTCATCTTAGAGATGGGATCCAGAAACATTCCCAGGTGCAGAAATGAACTCCCCAAAGTCCAGCTCAATTAACGCTATCACAAACTTCACCCAGTGGCAGCAAGCATATTTTTAGTGTGGCTTTTGCCCATGTGGTTCCTAGGACTTCACTTCCTGTGCAGGCTCTTGGATTTTTGGTGAATTTGGTGCAATGCTGCCTGGTCATTGGGTCATCACCTTTACTGAAGGTTAGAGCTAACACTTCCTACATGCAAGGCGAGCACTCTAGCAGTGGGCTATAGTCTCAGCCTTCTTTTAAATTTTTTAAAATTACGCTCGCTCGTGTGTGTGTGTGTGTGTGTGTGTGTGTGTGTGTGTGTGTGTGTGTAATGCTGAATGTGCTGGTGCACTCCTTCAATTCCAGCACTTGAGAGGAGAGGCAGGTGGATCTCTATGAATTCAAGGCCAGCCTGGTCTATATAGTGAGTTCTAGGCTACGACGGGCTACACAGTGAAAAAGAAAGAAAGTGAATAAAAGCTGGAGAATAAGAAATAAAGGGAGGGCTGGAGAGATGGCTCAGTGGTTAAGAGCACTGGCTGCTCTTCCAGAGGACCCAGGTTCAATTCCCAGCAACCACAAGGTGGCTCACAACCATCTGTAATGGGATCTGATGCCCTCTTCTGGGGTGCGTGAAGACAATGCACTCATATACATAATATATACTTTATATAGATTTTTTTTTCTCTCCTTGTGGAGTTTCTGTCCCCTCCAGGTCTTTCTATCTCCCCCTTCTTTCATAAGATTCCCTGCACTCTGCCCAAAGTTTGGCTATGAGTCTCAGCCTCTGTTTTGATACACTGCTGGGTAGTCTTTCGGAAGCCCTCTGTGGTAGGCTCCTGTCCTGTTGCCTGTTTTCTCCCTCTTCTGATGTCCATCCCATTTGCCTTTCTGAATGTGGATTGATAATCTTACCCAGGGTCCTCCTTCTTGATTAGCTTCTTAGGTATACAGATTTTAGTATGATTATCCTATATTATATGTCTAATATCCACTTATAAGTGAATATATACCATGTGTATCTTTCTGCTCCTGGGATACCTCACTCAGGATGATCTTTTCTAGTTCCCACCATTCGCCTGAAAATTTCATGATTTCCTTGTTTTTAATTGCTGAGTAGTATTCCGTTGTGTAAGTGTACCACAATTTCTGTATCCATTCCTCAACTGAGGGGCATCTGGGTTGCTTCTAGCTTCTGGCTATTACAAATAAAGCTGTTATAAACATGGTTGAGCAAATGTCCTTGGGATATATTTGAGCATCTTTTGCATATATGCCTAAGAGTGGTATAGCTGGATCTTGAGGTAGCACTATTCTTAATTGTCTGAGAAAGTGCCAGATTGATTTCCAAAGTGGTTGTACAAGTTTACATTCCCACCAGCAATGGAAGAGAGTTTTCCTTTCTCCACATCCTCTCTAGCATGTGTTGTCACTTGAGTTTTTTATCTTAGCCATTGTGATGGGTATAAGGTGAAATCTCAGGGTCATTTTGATTTGCATTTCTCTGATGACTAAGGATGTTGAGCATTTCTTTAGGTGTTTCTCTTCCATTCAATATTCCTTTATTGAGAATTCTCTGTTTAGCTTTGTGCCCCATTTTTTAAATTGGATTACTTGATTTGTTGCTGTTTAACTTCTTGTGTTCTTTATGTATTCTGGATATTAGCCCTACGTCAGATAAAGGGTTGGTGAAGATCCTTTCCCAGTCTGTAGGCAGTCGTTTTGTTCTGATGACAGTATCCTTTGCTTTATAGAAGCTTTTCAGTTTCATGAGGTCCCACTTATTGATTGTTTATCTTAGAGCCTGTGCTGTTGGTTTTCTGTTCAGGAAGTTGTCTCCTATGCCAATGAGTTCAAGCCTCTTCCCTACTTTTTCTTCTAACAGGTTTAGTGTGTCTGGTTTTATTTTGAGGTCTTTGATCCACTTGGACTTCAGTTTTGTGCAAGGTGATAAGTATGGATCTATTTGCATTTTCTACATGTAGCTATCCAGTTAGACCAGCACCATTTGTTCACAGGGATCTTTTCTGAGACTGATACTCCAACCAAGGACCATGCGTGGAGATAACCTAGAATCCCTGCACAGATGTAGCCCATGGAGCTCAGTGTCCAAATGGGCCCCTAGTAATGGGAACAGGGACTGTCTCTGACATGAACTCAGTGGCTGGCTTTTTGGTCACCTCCCCCTGAGGGGACTGAAGCCTTACCAGGCCACAGAGGAAGACAACGAAGACACTCCTGATGAGACCTGATAAACTAGGATAAGCAGAGGGTTTGGCCATGCAGTTCAGTGATGGAGCGCTTGTCCAGTGTATGCAGGTCCTGGGTTCAAATGCCAGAACAGATAAATTAGCCATCCTAACCATCAGCATACACCACCCAGTCAGTTCTGACACTTACCCAGTAATACAGCATCATTTTCGTTTTTTTTTTTTTTTTTTCTAATTTTACTATTATTTTGTGTGTGTGTTTTATCTGCATGTCTGTCTGTGCTTCATGTGTGCTTGATTCCAGAAGAGGGCACCAGATCCCTTGGAACTGGAGCTACAGACCTTTGCCCCCTGCCATGTCTGTGCTGGGGATCAAACTCGGGTCCTCTGGAAGAGCAGCCGGTGCTCTGAACTGCTGAGCCACCTCTCCAGCCCCAGGTTCATTTCAGAAGTGCAGCTCAAACAGGCTATGACCACCCCAGGCTTACAAAGTAACTCATAACAGAACTGGCACCTGAATGGACACTTGCTTGGTCCCTTCAGGAGGGTTTTAGCCAGGTCACTCAGCAATCTGTCGGAGGAGAGAGCTAGTTCCCCAGTGATGAATGAAACTGTTCTAGCAGCCACCACCAGTGGCCACTCTGTGTGGAGAAGCCACTGGACAGTCCAGGAGCCACGGAAAGAAAGCCCATGGCACTGTGGCACCTAGTCCAATTCTGTACCCTGTAACAGAGGGTGACCTCTGGTGGCCTGAGAAAAGCTGCGCTCCTGTGCCATGCTGAGTGCTGGGAGGTAGTGGGTTTAATTGTAGACAATAGGGAGGAAGCATGGGGGTGGGGCACCTCAGCTACTAACAGGTCATTCTTTATCTTGCCTTTGCTCCATGCTTCTCCAGCATTCAGCAATATACTGTTTGTTTGTTTGTTTGTTTGTTTGTTTGTTTGTTTGTTTGTTTTTTGAGACAGGATTTCTCCGTGTAGCCTTGGCTATCCTGGAACTCACTTTGCAGACCACAGCGATCCGCCTGCCACTCCTCCCCGAGGGCTGAGATCACAGGCGTGCACCCGGCTTCTTTTGCCTCTTTTCTTCCATTTATTTGTATCATTTACTAACACTCTGCTTACCCTTCTCAAGGGTGACATGGAAGTCTGTATGTGGCTCGGTGGTGGAGCCTTTGCCTCCCAAGAAATGCTGTGTTTGGATCCCTGAGACAATTCTGCCACCTAGCCTGATGATCTGAATTCCATCCCCGGGACCACGTAGAAGGAGAGAATTAACTATCACAGATTGTCCTCTGACTTTCACACATCTGCTATGATGTACACATTCCCACTGACATGCTTATATAAACAAATGTAAAAATAAATTAATTTAATAAGTTCTTTTGAATTGCATTTTTATCGAGTACTCTCCCGTTAAGTTTCTGTTTTATATTGTTATTTTCTGTTTGTTGGGCCTGTGTTCCTGTGTGCATGGTACACCTGTGTGCATGGTACACCTGTGTGTATGGTACACCTGTGTGTATGATGCCCGTGTGTGGACACTGACACGTGCACATACCCGAGTTATGCGCAGAAGTCGGGGACAAATTTTAAGAATCGATTCTTTCCTCCCTCCATGGATTCCAGGAATCAAACTTAAGTCATCAGGCTCGCAGAGCAAGTAATGTTACTCACTGAGCTATCTTACGTATTTGTAAAATGCTTTAATGTGTGCAGCTGTCGCTTGCTTAGTGCACGGCTATGACAGGTTCTTAAGTTATGCCTTTACTCTGACCTCAGTGGTCAGTTTAGTCTCTGGGTTGCTGCTCTGACTCTCCCGCATTTGCACTGCCATGTAGTCTTTGCTTACACATTTATTTATTTAACTTAAAAAAAGGCGGTGGCACATGCTCGTAGTCCCAGCACTCAGGAGGCAGAGGCAGGTAAATCTTTGTGAGTTCAAGGCCAGCCTGGTCTACAAAGCAAGTCCAGGACAGCCAAGGCTACACAGAGAAACCCTGTCTTGAAAAAACAAAAAAAAAAAAAAAAAAAAGAGAAAAGGAAGGAAGGAAGGAAGGAAAAGAAAGAGAAAAAAAGAAATATTTTAGCAGTGGTGGTGCATGCCTTTAATCCCGGCACTTAGGAGGCAGAGGCAGGTGGATGTCTGAGTTCAAGAACAGCCTGGTCTAGAGTGAGTTTCACAACAACCAGGGCTACACAGAGAAACCCTGTCTCAGAAAATACAAAACATTATTTTTATGTGAATGAGTATTTTTCCTGCATATGTGTCTGTGTTCCACATACATGCCTGGTGCCCACCAAGACCAGAAGAGGGCAGCAGATCCCCAGAGACTGGAGTAACACAGTTGTGAGCTGCCATGTGGGTCCTCGGAATCAAACCCAGATCCCCTGCAAACGCACTGGGGCTGTGTCCCCAGCCACTTTTGGTTTAGATAGGGTTTGATAAGCTATTCAGGCCAGTCTTGAGCTGCTTCTTTCGTGTAGGAAGGGCATGAACTTGTACTCCAGCAGCCTCAGTCCTGTAGCTAAGATCACATGTGGTTATCACTGTGTTCCAAGCCTTTTTCTTTTCATTCATTTGTTTGTTTGTTTATGTACTTTTTCTTTATTTTTTTGGTTTTCCAAGACAGAGTTTCTCTGTGTAGCCTTGGCTATCCTGGACTCAGTTTGTAGACCAAGCTGGCCTCGAACTCACAGAGATCCACCTGCCTCTGCCCTTTGTGCCCGGCCCAAGCCTTTTTTTTTTTCTTTTCTTTTCTTGTTTTTTTGTTTTGTTTTGTTTTTTGAGACAGGGTTTCCCTGTGTAGCCTTGGCTGTTGTGGAACTCACTCTATAGACCAGGCTGGCCTTGAACTCAGAGATCCTCTTGCCTCTGCCTCCTGAACACTGGGTTCAAAAGTGTATGCCACCCCCCTCTAAGCCTTTTTAAAAATACACAATTTTTTAAATATATAATTTAAATATACTAAGCCTTTTCATAAATATACAAGTTGGGGACCTCCACACTGAGTTCACTGTCACCTCCACAATGAGATTCACTGTTACCAGAGACAGACAGTATTAGAGTCTCTGAAGTAAGGAGCTAGAGCCCCTGAAAGAGGAGAGAGCCTCTTCTTTTTTCCAAAACAGGGTTTCTCTGTGTAGCCTTGGCTGTCCTGGACTCCATTTGTAGACCAGGCTGGTGTTGAACTCACATGGCCTGCCTCAGCCTCCCTGAGTGCTGGGATTAAAGGCGTCAGCCAGCACTCCTGGCTTGGTTTTGGTTTTTGAAACAAAGTCTTAATTAGTCCAGGCTGGCCCCCAACTTGCCACATAACAGAGGATCGCTCTGATCTTTCTGTCTCCACCTCCCAAGTGCTACAATTACAGGCCACCACTCCTGGCCTCAGTATCCTTCTCAGAAAAATGTTTCATCTCTTTCATGTGTTTCTCATCTCTCCCAACCTGTTCTCCATAGTGTAGGCAACAATTTTTTCAAATGTAAATCTAACCAAAAACTTCTAGTTCTTATTTCTCTGAATTCATTCATGCTCTGTACCACAGCCACTTGAGATTTCTTTGGCTCCTGCCACATTTTTGGCTTGAATTCCTTCTGTCATAGGTTTTCCAAAATGCTGTCTCTTCTTGGATGACACCCGCTATTACCATACTTGCATGGTACTCATTTTCAGCTCTTAACTCAAATTCTGCTTCTTCAGTTTTCCTTGACTCCAGGACAGGTTAAGACCCCCAGCTGTATGCTCTCCTCACTTCCTGTTCTTTTCCTTCCTATCACTTTTCACAGATTATAATTAGATATTTGTTATTGTGACTGTTTCATTAGTATCTGTCATCTCTAGCAGTTTAGAAACCCTTGGAGGGCAGGAAGCAAGCCTCTTTTCATACCCAAGTATCTGCAGCCACAAAGCTTGATGTCATAATGCCTCACACATGGAGATACTCAACTATGTGTGTTAGGTTCACGTATGTACATGCCTAGTCAAGTGTACAACAAAGTTGACCTGGAGTGTGGTGACCTCATAAGGACTGACTTTCCGTCCTGTCAGAGCAGCCCATCCACCTCCTCAAAGGCCTCTCTCTGGGCCGCCGTCATCTGCAACACATAATAGGATATACCACCTACTTGTTTGGCTTCTGAATCACCTGAAACTATCTTCATTCAGCAATGTTGTCTATCAGCTTTCAGAGATAGAATAATAACTGCCATTTATTCATTTGACTAATATTTATTCTGTGCCTACTTCTGATGCACTCAAACACTGTCCGCGTCATGAGGAAACACAAATGAATAAGGCTTCCTTGTTATTCTTAAGGAAAGTATGGTTTTGCAGCACAGTTGGACATATATGCAAATTATAGCCACCTCCTTTAAAACACTAATATTCTAAGGCACGCTCAATGTTTTAAAAGATCACAGAGTGACTATCAAAGCACTTAGCAAAACCCTAGCTAAGAGAGGTGTGTTTAGAATGACTACCCAAGGGAAATAATTTTCAAATCTTCTAATCTCTCACTTTGGATCTGTTTATATCACAAGAAAACAATTTACTTGGCGCTCTTAAACAAGTCCCCTTAAAAAATAACCATCATTAAGTGGCTTTTCATGTCCGTGGCTTTTATTGAACATAGAAACAGCCATACACGCTGTCATGAAGGCTTTGTTACATCATTCACTATTTCTTAATAATTAAGTCATGAGAATCTACCTTTAGAATTCAGTGGTACACAAAACAAAACAATGGTCTGTGTCCTTGGGTGAACTTCAGATAACATCTATTCAGCATGGCTATGGTTTCAGTTTTCCTTAGCATCCTAGAAGCTTAGAACTAATTTTAAATTCAGTTACGGTCCTTTTAAGGCCAAAATAATTGTGGGCTTCTTTTCTTTCTTTTCTTTTTTCTTTTTTGAGAGACAGGGTTTCTCTGTGTAGCCTTGGTTGTCCTGGACTCACTTTGTAGACCAGACTGGCCTGGAACTTAAGTGATCCACCTGCCTTTGCCTCCCTAAGTGCTGGGATTAAAGGAGTGTGCCACCATGCCAGGCTAATTGTGTTTGTCTGTGTGTATGTGTGTTTTAAAGCTGTTTTATTTCTAGATTCTAATTTAAACCATCTTTACATCTATATAGACAATAAAAGTACTAAAATAAACTTAATAGAGGCTGGAGACATAGCCCATGAGTAGTATGCCTAGGGAGCATAAGGCTTGAACCCCAATATGACAAAAACAAACCCAGCAATTTATTATGTTGGGCAATCTTAGAATTGTTTCTTATATTTTACAAAAATAAATGTAAAAGTACATGACCTATGTTACGATCTTTAAAGAGTCGTAGAAACAGAAGAGGACTCAGAAAAGCAACCAAAAAATGACTTTAAAAAAGCAGCAGCAGAGGGCTGGAGATAGCATGCTTCTATTCTCTAACCCAAGTATTGAATTACTTTGACAGCCATCTTGGCTACTAGAAATGAATATCTCAAATTTGGACTGATCTGGGAAAATCTATTACAAAGATACGTTAGGGCCAGATTACAGAAGTCACAACCATTAATATATGAATAATCACAGAAAGGTTTTGAGGGGGATGGTGATGGTTCTGATCTGATCAGTGTTTGAAAGCACTAGAGTTAGTCCCCAGGAAAGTAACAACCACACACAATTTCTAAAAGCAGAACCTTCCTGTGTTCTATTCATTTTGCAGAATATCAGAAGCATTTTCCAGCCAACAGTGCGGCAGAGAATCTAGATGGACCAGAGGAAGAACCTGCCTGAGTTGCCGGATAAGGTCGGATAAGGAAGCCAATTGCCAAATCGGCTATCAAAAGTTCCTACTACTCTGGTGCCCCTTGCTCAGGGGCTTTAAGCCTGTGAGTTTTCTGGTAAGTTTTTTGAGGTTTTGTTTTTTATTTTTCTTTCTTTTAAAATCCTTTTGGCGTAACACATCCATTTGGTGAGCTGATTAATGGCCGGGTCATCTATCCCCAAAATACATTCACTTGTAACACGCATCTTTCCAATTTTGCCCCATGGTTGCACAGGGTGCGTGGATTAAGTAAAGCCTATCCTCAGATAACCCGGCTATGTTTATGAAGATTTCCCAGGACTCAGAGAAAAGCCCTTGATACCCCTTTAGAATCACCTCTTTTATCCGTCACGCGGCCACCGGGGACCCCGTGTCTCCCTAGGTCTCCCCCCCACCCCGCCCCGCTTCCCCTCCCAGGTCCCGGCCGCGCAGGTGCGAAAGACCTCCTAGGCCACACGCGCACAGCCGGTGAAGGGGGCCCTGGGAGGGGCGGGGGCGGGGGCCTTCCCGGTGTTGCTAAGCGACCACGCTCTCCGCCCAGACCGGCTCACTTCCTCCGCAGGGGGCGCCGCGGGAAGAGCCCGGGCCGGCGGACCTCCTGAAGCCTCCCTGTTCCGGCCTTTTCCCCCCTCCGCCGGGCGGTGGCGCGCTCCAGTGACGTCACAGGAGGCGGGGCCAGCGTGGCTGCCGGGTGCCGGAGGCGCCATTGGAGCCGGCTTGGCTTGGGAGCCGTAGCTGAGGAGTTGGGTCCAGGGCCGTGGTTGCGGCCGCGTCTGCGTCTGGTCTCCGGCCCCTCCGCGGCATGGCGTGCGGGGCGACGCTGAAGCGGCCCATGGAGTTCGAGGCGGCGCTGCTGAGCCCCGGCTCCCCGAAGCGGCGACGCTGCGCCCCTCTGCCCGGCCCCACTCCGGGCCTCAGGCCCCCGGACGCCGAGCCGCCGCCGCTTCAGATGCAGACGCCGCCGGCGGGTCTCCAGCAGCCCGCCCCGCCCGGCAGCGAGCGTCGCCTACCAACTCCGGGTAACCTGCGCCGCTGCTGCGGACTTGGCAGGGAGCCAGGCCGGGGCGTGGGGGTGGGGTGGGGAGGGTGCGGGGGTCGTGGACGCCGGTCGGGGTCATCGCACCCCATTATCGGCCTTGGGAGAAAAAGGAACTGGGGTGCTGGCTGGGCCCGGTTGCTTCCGGGGACGAGAGACATCCGGGAAGGGCAGTGGCCCCACAGTGTCGGTTTTCGGGTTTCCTGGAGCCGGGGGAGCTAGAGGGGTGGGCACCAGGGTGAGGTGGGGATACCCCAGGCCGCCGAAGGCCCTCGGTGCCCCTGAAGCCCCTTCTACCTCCGCTGTATGGAACCTCCTAGCTGATCCAGTGGGCCATGGAAAATTGGATTCTGCTCACGAATCCAGCCTAGAGTGGGGCGGGAGACGGATTAGAGGGGAAGGGGCGTGAGGGTGTGCGGCCCCGCACTTTAGTTCCCTAAAGCTGGAGCCTGTAGGGAGACTTGATTTCTCCCAGTCTTTAGGGACCAGAAGCCATCCCAGCAGTCATGGAATACGATTTCACCCTGACTATTTCTTAGAGCGGCTGGCCATGTTGTACTATTGTCTTGTTTCATGTATGGTTTGAAGTGGGTAGTTGGTCGGTGAGTGTTTGAGAATCCTGCAGTATACAGAGCTTCTGCACTAAAAATTCAAATATCTAATACAGTGACTCGACTGGAGTAAAGCACTTCATTTTGGCCAAGGCAAAAGGAAGGACTCATGTGACAGTAAAGATAGCTATCATATTGCAGTAGGAGGAAGGAAAGTGCTTCAGCGTTGATATTCAGCAATTTTAAAGAGGTCCCAGAAATGAGCCCTCAAAAAGTGGATTTGGGCAAGTCGTTTCTTTGCCTTCCCCCCACCCTCTCAGGAGTTAGCAAAACCTGTAATCCCTTTAAATCATTTTTTCCTCGTCTCTTTCAGTCACCTTTAGTTTTCATTTTCTCCTTTCGCTGCGCATCCACTCAAGGATATTGCTGCCACCATTAGACCTCTCTCAAGCTTTATCTCCATGCCATGTTCACTTCTTAATCATAGAATTTAAAGAAATAACCTACATTTTCTTTAAACTGTGTCTCTGCCCTTTCCCCCAGACCTACTTTGCTATCTCTTTTTCCTTGAGTTTATTAATCTCGGTATTCTTCCCTTTGCTGATTTGTGACAGTGTCTCAGTCTATATAGAATGGCCTAGGATGCATGGTGTGGCCCAGGCCTGTCTTGAACTCACCAATCCTCCTATCCCAGCCTCACAAGTGCTGGAATTACAGACTTGTACCCCATTATGGCTTATACCAATAATCATTTTTTGTTTTGTTTTTCGAGACAGGGTTTCTTTGTGTAGCCTTGGCTGTCCTGTACTCACTTTGTAGACCAGGCTTGCCTCAAACTCACAGAGATCCGCCTGCCTCTGCCACCCAGAGTTCTGGGATTACAGATGTGAGCTGCCACGCCCAGCCTCAATAATCATTTCTAAATGATGTCTCACATCCATTACCTAGTCTGACCCATAATACAATCTTTTCCATTTAAATTCCCTGATGACTTAGTGTTATATATAGCCTTACACAGAATGACTGAACACGTGGAAGATTTTTATGAAGGGCCCAAAAGCAGGGGCAGGCAGTGCTGCGACAGGAAAATTGCCTGAGCCTAGAAACTCCACCCCAGGCAGAGCAACATATGAACACCCCATTTCAGAAAGGCAGAGGCATAGATGTCTGTTTATATCAGTTATTTTTCAGCACTTTCTATACCATGTGTGTTGTGGTCCAGATGAACTCAGATGTTTAATGATCATTGTTAAATGTATTCAGAAGACTAAATGTGGCAGAGTTCTGTAATGAGACCATCCTCCTTTGTTGTTGTGGGTGCTGGGTTTGGAATCCAGAGCCTCAGTCATGTTCTGGGGAAACTAAATGCCCAGAACTCAAGTTACATTTTTTTAACTTTTTAATTTATTAAATACACTCAACCCCATGTTTCTTAATGCTTATTGGATTTTTATTCTGTCAGTCATGAAAGAAGTGTGATGTATTGGTGCATTATTTAATGCTTTAGCTTAGGTAAAACATATTATCTAGATTCAAGGATAAAAAAGAGATACCGTCAGCTGCTCTATAATAGAATTAAGCAGGTTTGGCATTCCATACTGTAGTCTCAGCACTTGAGAAACAGAAGCAATATTGCTACAATCTCAGGGCCAGCCTGGTCTATCTCATGAATGCTAGGCTACCCAGGGCTTATCCAGACCCTGTCTCAGAACACCAAAAAAACACCTTAGGTGATGTCACCTAAGGGGAAAATGAGTTTAACAACATGATTTTTAAAAATTTTCCTTCTCTTCATCCTCCCTTTTTTTTTTGGGGGGGGGGAACTAAAGGTGGGAGAAACATGTAGCCCATGCTGGTCTTGGAATCTAATAACTATTGATGACCTTGCAGTCTGAGCCTCGAGCGCGGGGCTTTTGATGTATTGCCTGAATTTGAGCCATTCTGACTTTATTGAGTGGCATCCCACTTGTTACTGCTGTGTAACCAGCAGGGGTGAGTTTGAACTCCTGTCCTCCCTGTCTCTACCTCCCCATACTGAGTAGACAGACTCTTGCCACCATGCCTTTTGGGGGGCGGGGGGCACAGTTTCTTTTCTTCTTTTTTGGTTTTTCAAGACAGGGTTTCTGTGTGTAGTCTTGGCTGTCCTGGAACTCTGTAGGTCTGCCTGCCTCTGCCTCCCCAGTGCTGCGGTCAAAGGCAAAGGTGTGCCCTGTAAGAGTTTCTTTGGGTAGATAGACCTCATTGGTCTAGAACTCACAAAGCTCCACCTGCCTCTGCCTCCTGGGTGCTGGAATCTGGGGTGTTCTCCATGCCCCACCTAGCACTGAGTCTTTAAAGGCATTTAGTTGGTGCTTGTAGTAATTCAGAAACACTAAAGAGCTTTAAGGAGGAATTTAGCCTGATAAATAACCTGGAAGCTAAAAGCTAAGTAATAATGAGAATTGAGGATTAAAAGCATCATTACTGAGGAGGAGGCAGGAGGATCGCTTTGAGTCCCAGGCCAGCCTGGTTTACAGAACAAGTTCTAGAACAACCAGGGCTACACAAAGAAATCTTGTCTTGAAAACCAAAATTAAAAAATAAATAAATGCTGCGTCCTTTCTTTAGGTTGTCTTCAGAAGAAAGCACCTGTTTTCCTTCTATGTAGAGGGTAGTAAGAATCTTGGACTCTGTAGTGGGGCTTACTAGCCTGGCAGCTGTGTATTTCCATTGTTCACTTTGCTCAGCAGCAGACAGTTGGAGTTTGTCAGAGCTCTTCTGCCCTCATACTTGTCCTCTCTTGTTTCATAGCAGTTGCTTACACCCTCGTATTGAATGAATCTGGCAGGAATGCACTTGAGGAGGAGGACTTAAAAAAAAGGAAGCCTCCCTATACATAGGGATCTAGAGCCTGAATTTCACATTGCTGTGTTTGTTCTAGCATTTAAGCAGAGTTAGTTTACCTAGATGTGCAACTACAGATCATACCGTCACTGGCACCATTATCACTTCCGTGATTTTGGTTCTCATTACCTGTTCAGATAGACATTTTCCATTTATATTGAATAACTAGACTAAAGATTTGGAATGACTTCCTAAAATTGCTCATAGCAAACAAAGTGCCATTATCAACACCTCCCACCCCTGACAAATATGGTTAAGGCAAAGTATACACTGGAACAGTGTGAGTCGGGGGATCTAATTTCCTGGTTTTAGATGGGTCTATGAAGCACTGGCTGGTCTGACACTTGTTATATAGGCCAGGGTGGCCTCCAACTTCGAAGTGATCCTCCTTCTCCTACCCCCACCTCCCTGTATTGGAATCGCAGGCATTTATCACCATGAATACAGTCTCTGCTTGAAACCCACATCCTTTTAAATGCTTGTCTCCAGATACAGTCATATAGTTGCTAATTGCTGTTTCCTGCTTGTTAGCAAATTCAGTTTGTGATGACTGACTCAGGATAATCATTTTGAGTTTTAGCAAACATTGTTGTAATACCACCTTTGTTTTTCCAGTGCTCAAAACCGAATGTAGATTGCATGTGAAACCTGTGCGCTACCGCTGACCTGTATCCTTGGCTCTCATTTTACTTTGTTTTTGTTTGGTTTGTTTTGGTTTTATTTGTGTGTGGTTTTGTTTTTTTCAAGACAGTTTCTCTGTGTAGCCCTGGTTTACCTGGAACTCATTCTGTAGACCAGGTTGGGCTTGAGCTCACAGATCTGCCTCCCTCTGCCTCCTGAGTTCCTGAGTGCTGGGATTACAGGCGTGGGCCACCTCTTGCTAAGGTGCTTTGGCTGGACATCAGCTTACTCTTCTCCAGTATAGCCTTTATCTTGGGATCCTCTTGCCTTGGCCTCCAGAGAAACTGGGATTACAGATTGTCATCACTGGACCCAGCTCAGAAATGTTTTGGTTTGAGATCATACCTGACTCCAGAACATTTGTTTGTTTTGAGACAGGGTCTCACTCAGCCCAGGCTGTGTGGAACTCTGTATAGCCCTGGCTGACCTTGACCTAGCCTTGATCCTCCTGTTTCTGTTTCCCAATCACTGAGATTACAGCTTGTGTTTTAAGACTGTCTCATGTAGCCCCGACTGTGTGTGTAATAGAAGATGACTTTGGGTTTCTGATTCTCCTACTAACCACCTTTCAAGTGCTGGGATTACAGGCATGGGCTTGCCACCACACCCACTTACAAGTTTTTTTTTCTTTAATAATTTATTTTATTTTTAATTATGTGTTTGTGTATGTGTCTGCATGTGGCTGTGTGCATGTGAGTGTGGTGCCTGCAGAGGCTCTGGGGTCCTCTGGAGCTAGAGTTACAGGTGGCTGTGAGCAGCCTAATGTGGGTGCTGGGAACTGAATTTAGATCCTCTGGAAAACAGTGTTTCTTAACTTCAGAGCCATCCCTCTGGCCCTCTCAGAAATACTTAATGAGCTTTGATAATCAATCCCAAACAGTAGCCCTGAGCTCCTCCCTGCGCTCCTTTAAAGTCTTATGGGCCGAAAACTCAATTGTTAAAAGGTGTTTAGTGATAAGAGACTCACCCAAAATACTGTGTTTTGTGGAAATATAAACCTTAATCAAGCTAAGGCAGGGGGATTGCAGTGAATTTAAGACTAATGTGGACCACAGTTTGAAACCATTTCTCTAAAAAAGAACCACATATGATGACCCACACCTTCAATCTCAGTGCTTGGGAAATAGAGAAGGGGATCATCAAGAGTCCACGGTCATCTCAACTATACAGCAAGATCAAGGTCAGCATAGGCTACATGAGACTCTGTCTCCAAAACCAAAACAAATTAAAAATAACAGCATGGCTTAGTTAACTTTGAATTATATTGCCTAATCCAGCAAAACACTGGTCTGACTTGCTTGCTTACCATAAAAAAAGGTAAAGGAAACTGGCTTAACCAAAATAGCTATTATTTTAGGAATTAAACTTTTTTGAAATTTATTTTTATGTATATGAGTGTTTGCCTGCATGAATGTGCGCCACTTGCACAGCAAACACTTATACACTGAGCCATCTCACCAGCTCCATAAACAGAATAAGAACACCATGTCCTAAGCTATATGACTAGTTTAAAGACCTTTCTTGCCTATCTTAAGAAAGTTTGTGGGTGGGAAGTCTGAGAAAATGACCATAAGATGAGTGTTCAATTTTATTTTCTTTTTTACTAGAACAAATTTTTCAGAACATAAAGCAAGAATATAGTCGTTATCAGAGGTGGAGACATTTAGAAGTTGTTCTCAGTCAGAGTGACGCCTGTACTTCAGAAAGCCAGCCTCCCTCCTCGGCACTCAACGCACCAAGTTCTCCAGGTAAGCATACTTTGGTGTTGAAAATCTGTTTTCAGAGTTTGTGATCGGGGTTTGGTGCAGACCTAGCATATTTGGGGACTAAGGCCAGGATTGTGTATTTGAGACCAGATTGTGATACAGAGCAAGACCCAGCCTCAACAGGGTCTCTCTGTAGCTGCAGTGTGTCCTTAGCCACCTATGCTGTGTTGCTTTTCCATCACTGTGACAGTGGGCCTGACAGGAGCACTTGAGACAGGAAGGCTTATTTTGGCTTATGGTTTCAGATGGTATTTTCCTTTGTGACAGCAGAGGCATGGGAAAGAGGCTTGGTTTCTGCAGTGAGCTTTTGGCTTCTGGTGAAGTGGCTGGATTTGTGCAGTGAGTTTTTAGCTTCCTTTTCATATGGTGCAGACCAGGAAATGGGGATAACATAGGACCAGATGCAGATACAAACTTCAAAGGCCTGTCCCAGTGACCTATTTGCACCTGCCAGGTCTCAAAGACACCACAGCCTTCAAAATAATGCCACAGGCTAGGAAACAAGCACTTAAAACATATGGATTGTATGAGTGTTCTAGATCAAACCAAAACATGGAACTAAGTTACTTCTTATTTAAACTTAGTAATTAAGTGTTTTTTGTTTTGTTTTGTTTTAATTGTTTGCTTTAAGGTTTTGCTTTTGGTATGGGCAAGTTGTTTATAAGATAGAGTCTCACCTACAGTTCTGCCTGGCCTGGAACTCCCAGAGGTCCTCTTACTTTACTCCCGAGTGCTGGAATTAAAGTTGTGTGCCACCTTGCCTGTCCCTTGTTTTGTTGAAACAAAGTCTCGGTACATCTCTCCTGCTGGTCTGGAGCTCACTATAAAGACTAAGCTGTACTTCAACTTGTGGCAGTTTTCTTGCCTACTGACTACATTCATGAGCCATCACACCCAGCAAGGTCAAAAATCTAGGTGCTTAAAGAGTAGTCACATGTGGCTGCTGTATTAGCATACGACTGTAGGAAGTTTGTTTTAGAAAATTCTGTTGGGGCAGTCCTGCTTTATAACCTTGACATGTGGTTTGTGAGGTCTGTGCTCTGAAATCTCAGGATTTGGTTGTCTCTGTCACTTAATGAGCTAGACTGGCCTTCTGTGTCCCTGAGAATGGTCAGCAGGCAGTGTTGCCAACCTCTGTTCCTAAAACACTAGAAAGGTCTGTTTCCTCAAAGTCTTCAATTTATTACCAGTTTTAATGTTAAAAATTATCTTTCTTAAAGTTATTGACTGGGACTCTTGAATCCTAGAACTTGGGGAAGCAGAGGCAGGTAGATCTCTGTGATTTCAAGGCCAGCCTGGTCTACAAAGTGAGTCCAGGACAGCCAAGGCTATACAGAGAACCCCTGTCTGGAAAAAACAAAAAAAAAGCTTATTGACTGGGACCTACCTATCTCATCATTCTGGAGGCAGTGTCAGGCAGATCTCAAGTTCAAGTTCAAGGCCAGCATGATTTACATCGTTCCAAAAAAGCCAGTGCTTTGTAGGGAGACTTGTTTTTTGTTGTTGTTGTTTGTTTGTTTGTTTGTTTGTGTTAAGAGGGGAGGTAGAAAGAGGGGGTGAAGGAGAGGGAGAGAGAAGACTGTCTCCTGATAAATTAGTGCTTTCAGGATCTTGGTGGGTAGGAAGAGCAGGTAAAGGTTTTTACTTTGGGAGTGGGGGAAATGTTTTAGCACTAGAGAGAGTTGCACAGCATGATGACATTGAACGCCACTGGATTTTTCACTTTGAAATGGTTAATTCCATGTTTCAGTTATTACTCTGCAATGCTAAGGATCAAATCAGAGCTTTGTGCAAAAATGTTCTGCTACTTCCTGCACTGCCAGCTCTCTGTCCCTTCAAATAGTATTTTAATTTTTATTCATTTACTTTATGTGTGTGGGTGTTTTGCCTGAATGTCTATATACTGAGTGCCTAGTGCCAGCAAAGGCTAGAAGAGGACATCAGATCCCCCAGAGCTGGAATTTCAGACGGTTGTAAGCAGCCATGTGAATTCTGGGAATTGAACCAGGTCCTCTAGAATTGTAGCCATTGCTTTTAATTGTCTGAGCCATCACTCCCACCTCTCAAGTGTTGTTATTTATCTGTTTGTTTATTTGTTTTTCTGTGTGGCCCTGGCTGTCCTGGAACAATCTCTGTAGACAGAAGATGGCCTCCACACCCATCTACTGAAATGTTATTTTAAATGAGCCACAAATCTTAAAACTTTAGAGACCGAGGGTGAAGTTTTTGTTTACTTTGTTTTATGGTTTTTAATTTGGGGACAGAATCTTAACGAAGTTGCCCAAAATTTATTTTATTTTATTTTTGAGACAAGGTTTCCCTTTGTAGCTTGGCTGACCTGGACTCTTCCCTGTGTAGTTTGGCTGACCTGGACTCACTTTGTAGACCAGGCTGTCCTGAAACTCCCAGAAATCTGACTGCCTCTGTCTGCCTGAGTTCTGTAATTAAAGATTTGCTCCACCAGGCCTGGCACTTTGATAAATTCTCATCTCATCCTCCATAGCATCTGGGATCTTAGTGAACTAACATGGAAATAAAAAAAAAAAAATATGTAAATATAAATATATATGGATTTTTAAAGATTTATTTATACAGCATTTTGCCTACATGTGCATGCATATCAGAAGGGGACACCAGAGCTCACTATAGATCATTATGAGCCACCATGTGGTTGCTGGGAATTGAACTTGGGACCTTTGGAAGAACAGCCAGTGCTCTTAACTTCTGGGCCATTTCTCCATTCCTATATATGATTTTTTTTTTTTTTTTATTGCATTTAATTATGTTGGGAGGTAGAAGTACTCATGCCATGGCATGCATGTCATGGTCAAAAGATAACTTACAGGAATTGGTTCTCTCCTTACACTGTCTGGGTTCACTCAAACTCAGGTCATCAGGCTTGGTGGCAAGTGCCTTCACCTACTGAGTCATCGCACTGGCCCAGTAATTTTAAACTAGTAGAAAATGTGATTAAGAAATTATTACAAATGGATGAGTGGCCAGATGTTTGGTCATGTTTCATTTGTAGAGGAAAAAGAAAGTTTTATTTATTTTAAGAGATTAAAAAAAAAAAACCCACAAAAGATTTGTTTCAGGGAGGTAGGTAGCTGACAGGAACGAGGAAACAAATTTTAGACTGACTTTGAAGATCTCAGGCTGGGCTTTGGCTTGATCTTTATGCTGATTTATAAGGCTGCTGCTTGCTTTCTTTGGTCTCACTTCCAAAGTCGAAGCTTGCTATAACCTTATCCTTCCCATTTTTGCTGAAAACTGAGTGAGTTTGGTTGATTAAACCCATTTACATCTGAAATCCTAGGACCCAATAAGCTGAAAATGACAGTTTTGATGTTAACAGCCTCTGCTGGTAAAGTGAAAAGAAAAATTGAAGAAGGCATTTAGATAAGAGACTCCTAAGTAGCAGGCAATGACCTTGACCTCTGGATCCTCCTGCCTCCTTTTGGAAGTGCTGGGTTTATAGGAGTCTAAATCGCTAAAGAGCTTGAGTTAATGAAACCAGGTGACTGGCTAGAAATGTGGCTCAGTTGGTTGAGTGCTTGCTTAGCATGAAGCCTGGGGGGCTCCCCAGCACCTCATAAAACCAGTGTTGTAGTCCCAGTCTTTGGGGAGGTAGTGGCGGAAGGGTCAGAAATTAAAGGTAATTTGGGGTTACTAACAAAGTCAAGGCCACCTTGAACTTCTTGAGACCATTTCCAAAAAGGGAGTGGAAAAGGGTTAATGTCAGTGATTTGTTTTACAATGTTGAGCAAGTCTGATGGTCCTGAATCTCAGACTTCCTGAGTCTTAGAAAAATAAAAAGATGCCTGGGCCCTGCCATGCTACAGAATTAAATTATCAAAGTGTATTTTGGTATTTGTGTTACAGTCAAACACATCCAATCTAATGCCCATAGGGGCCACATGTGCCTCAGGGTAGTTGTGAGTGAAGTCCAGTACAAAATCATGAATTTAAAACAATATGAGGTTGCAGGGCATGGTATCCATCTTTAATCCCAGCACTGGGAAAGCCGAAGCCGGTGGATCTTTGATTTCAAAAACATCCTGGTCTAGTCCAGTTCCAGGACAGCTAGGGCTCTCTACACAGAAAAACCCAGTCTTTTGAGTTTTTTGGTTGGTTGGTTGGTTGGTTGGTTTTTTTCTTTTTGAGAAAGGGTTTAATCTTGGCTATCCTTGAGAAAGGGTGTAATCTTGGCTATCCTGGACTTACTTTGTAGACTGCGCTGGCCTCAAACTCACAGAGATCCACCTGCCTCCCAAAATTCAGTCTCTTAAAAAAAAAAAAAAAAAAAGGAGAAGGTGTAATAGCTCACATTTGTAATCTTATCTCTTAGAAAGATGGAGATAGCCAAGATCCCCAGAGCTTTCTGACCAACCAGGCTACCCTATCTGAAGTAACTTGAGTATTTATATGAAGGTGGTTAATTCTGAACCACAGAACTGGAATGCTGTATAAAGATTTATCTGTTTAGGGTCATATAGGCAATACTGGGACCTGGCTCAAGCCTTGTACTAGGCAAATACTCTACCACTGAGAAAACCCATCTTTTATTTTTATTTCGAGACAGGGTCTTGTTAAGTTTCGTGTGGTTCTTTCTGCCTCTAGAGTAGCTGTGGTTGAGGGCATGTGCTGCTGTGCATGGCTTATATTTATGTTCTTGCCAGGTGCCTCCTGGATGAAGAAGGACCAGCCCAGCTTTACCCTTCGACAAGTGGGGATAATATGTGAGCGTCTCTTGAAAGACTATGAAGATAAAGTCCGGGAGGAGTATGAGCAGATCCTCAGTACCAAGCTGGCAGGTAGGCTGAGGCGTGGGGTGCTGCTGCTGTTGATGCGACTCAGAAAAGAGGTCTTCATGCAGGAGGGGTCACGGGACTGTGAGCTGACGCCGCTCTTGGTGGTGTCACTGGTGTACATTGTGTGTAAGAACTCATCTGCATTTCCGAAAGCTTTTCTTTAAGACTTTTGCATACGTAAAGGCATGAAATGGGCCACCAGCTGTTGAACAGGTGGTTGGCCTGTCGCACTGACAGGTGCTGGGGTTGGTGCGGTACAGTGTCAGCAGCATGTTCAAACTTGTGCACCAGAGTCACTTTGTTAGTGTACAGGTTGAGCACTCTTTGCTTTGGGAGGTGGGATAGGGAGAGGTCAGCTGAGGCTAAGGAAAGGGATTATTAGTAATGACAGGTAGAGCCTTCTGTGATAAAGGTAGTAATAGAGGCTAGAGAACGGCTCAGCGTAGAGTGCTTCCTGCTCTCCCAGAGGACCTGGGTTCCTAGCACCCATGTTGGGTGACTCCAGACCACCTGTAACTCCAGCTCCAGCTGATCCAACTCTCTGTCTGGACTCCAAAGACACCTGCACTCAAATGTACATATCAACACATGCACACATATATATATACACAAATTTAAAAAGTAATAAAAATAAATCTGCAACTTACTGTGTGGACCCGGCTAGCCTCAAACTCATAGAGATCCTCTTGTTTCCACTGTGTTCACCTTTTTTTTTTTTTAGTTGGGAATCTGCCTTTCCCATTTGCTTGGACAAGCCCTCCGTTACTGATCCCACTGTAATCCCACTCACTCATGTTTTCATTTTATAAGGAAGAAAGGACCTCAGAAATCCAAGCTTATCTATCTATATCCTGGCAGGCCATTGGTAGAGGGTAGAGTTACAGGAGAAGAAAAACAGTGTTTGAGTAGAGAATGCAAACAGGGAAGACAAATGCCATCCCCTAACTTGCCTAAGCGGTTAGGGATGGGTTTCAATATATACTTTATTCTATCTCCACAGAACAGTATGAATCTTTTGTGAAATTTACACATGATCAGATTATGCGGCGATATGGGACAAGGCCAACAAGCTGTAAGTATACCAAGTTTTTCTTTAACATTTCCAAGGGTTGTTTTTTGTTTGTTTTCTTTTTTTTTTTTTAAGACATTTCTCTGAGTAGTCTTGGCTGCCCTGCTTCTGCTGCCCGAGTGCTGGGCTTAAAGACATGCGCCACCACACCTGACTCAAAATTTGCAAGAACAATATTTTGCTTGGTAGAATTTTGTGTCCTGAGAGCAAAAGGCCCTTAATTGGTGTGCTTGCAGAGGACCCAGGCGCAGTTCCCCACACCCACATGGGGGCTCAACCACCAGTGCCTTCATTTCCAGGAGATCTGAGCCTCCTGATCTCTGAGGGCACCTGGCACACATGCAGTACACAAACATACATTCAAGCAAAACATTTATATACATAAAGTAAGTAAATCTAAAACATAAATATTATTTAGAGCCCTTATAAAATGAAATGGCTAAGAATACTTCGGTGTCCAGCACAATGTCAAACCAACAACTTCTAATTTTACATAATTTTCACAATATCCTGTGAGGTGGAACTTTTGATAATAACCCCATTTTATTGGTAAGGATAATACTTACAGATGTTAGATGATTTGCTCAAGTTTCTGTAGTCAGCCAAAATTGCTACCTACAGTCATCTGACTCTTAATAGCTGTCTTTTTGGTAATGTCTTTTCTCTAGAAAGGTGGTTTCAGTTAGCTTATGAAATTGTTTTGGTTTTCTGAGACAGGGTTTCTCTGTATAAGCCTGGCTATCCTGGAACTTGCTTTATAGACCAGGCTGGCCTGAACTCACAGAGATCCTTCTGCCTCTGCCTCCCAAATGCTGGGATTAAAGGCATGTTCAGCTCTGGTCAAGATTACATTTTGTTTTGTTTTGTTTATTTTGTTGAGACAGGGTTTCTCTGTGTTGCCTTGGCTGTCCTGGACTAACTTTATAGACCAGGCTGGTCTCAGACTCACAGAGATCTGCCTGCCTCTGCCTCTGCCTCCCTGAGTGGTGAGATTACAGGCATGCGCCACCGTGCCTGCGTGTGTGTTTTAGAAAGGGTGAGACTACATCTTCATTGTTCTTTCCATTTGTCTAATTTGCAGATGTATCCTGAAGCCTTCTTGCCTATCTGGGTACCAGGTGTGACCTCAAGAGATGGCTGCTGTACACTTTTTGCAACTGGTTTGATATCACATTTCAGCTCCAACTTTGCATCCTGAGAACACTTAAATGTTTCTGCAGGTCCATTTTATACAACTTGAAAGACCTTAAAACTTTCTGGTTGCCACAAGCATATCTTTCTTTTCTGCTCATCCACTAAACAGCTGTGCCCTACTGTGATAGGTTTTCCAAACAAAAGTACCTGGAGCAGCAGTTCAGCAAAGAATGCCTTCAGTGGCTCTCAACACGTGGAGTTTCCCCAAGCACAGCTCTGTGAGAAGTGTGTGAGTGTGTGTGTGCGTATGTCTGTGTGTTTTAAGTTATTATTTGTATTGTGTAAAATTTTTTTTGATCTTGGGGATTCTGGCTGTGAATTTGATGCACGACAATTATGGTTAAAAACATTTTCTTGGTCTTTAAAAGATCATTAATGTTTGGTGACCATATAAGTTGTAACAGTGGGTTGTTTATGTGTAGGTATTATCGTTAAATACAGGGACTGTTTCCAGGCACAGAATTTGAATCATAAGTTAGGATGGACATTAGACGTGATTATGATGATGTAGGGAAGGTCTGCAGTCCTGAATCTGCAAATACATGGTGAGAAATTAGAACAAACTGGAGACGGGCCATCAACACATGGACTCTGCCTAGCTGTGCTGGAAAAATACTTTGACTCCAAGCCTTAAAATACCCTGTGGAGTCTGAGCTCACCTCATTCATACAGTCACGGAGCTCCCTGGACACTGAACTTCTACAGGGAAGAGATCTCCCCTGGAGCAGAACATCAGGGTGTGCTCAGAACGTAACACGGGAGTGCGGGGCTGGGCCAGGCTCCAGCACTGCTACCTGGGAGGAGCCACTCACCTTCTCATCAGTTTCAACACAGAATCTGGATCCTTTGTCCAGGTTCCCCCAAACTCTCCTAAGGTGTCCGTGGTCAACTGTTTGAGCTTGATTTTGGCAACCCCCTGCCTGAAGTTGCTTATTGGCTGTTCTGCGCCTTGCTCCCAAGGCTGTGAGCAGAAAGCAGCCTGTGTTTTGAGGAGGTGGAAGTTAAGCATACATTTATTTTACTGTGACTTGTCAGGACCACATTTTACAAAATGCCTTGTTTCCTTTACTATTGTTTTGGAAAGGAAAGTTTATGACAATTGTTTTAGTTTGAATATAGAATAGTTTTATTAATTACGGCTTTATTTTGGAAAATTCTTGAGTTTTAATTCAAATGTTTGCCAATACCTTCCAAAGTAAGGTGATATTCAGAGACAGTTGTTGAGATCAGCTGGCTTGCGGACATTTCTGGGGTATTCACATTTGAAGATTCCTTGTTAATGAATGTCTTTGACTTAAATCTAACCAAAAAACTGCAACATTATTCTTTGTACATTTTCATTATATAGTGTTAACAGGCTTAGTTGCAAACAAATAAAATACTTAAGCTATTTGTTTACCTTGCCTTCTTGATACTGTGATGGTGTGTATGAGTTCAGAGGACTCTATATGGCTGCTATAACTATCCACAGTTCAACCTGTTGGAGATTTACAGACTCCTAGTGCCCACTATTGCTCTTTTACTAATTAAAGAATGATTGACTCACCTCAAGGACAGCTCGTTTCCTCTCTTCTTTCTCTAGGGTAGTTGCTTGTTTCGTAAAGGAGTCATAGTAGTGGCTCTGATGGGGTGGCTAAAGTCCTGTGGCTCTGCCAAGTCCTGAAGGCTGCTCACCCAAGACCTGTTAGACACCACTGTGCTGTGCTTCCTTACTAAGCATTCCTGTGAGTGACTTCTGGCTAGAAGTGGCTTTCATGACTAGTAGTCATGCCCACCCTCTCAACTGCTAACAGTGCCTGCAGGCTGTTTTCAGGTTACCCTTTGGGTACACTGAGTATGATACCACTGTGGTTGGCATTAGGGGAATTGAAAGTATACATTTGGGGACCTGGAAGTCTTTGAAACTCAAGGTCATTATTGGTTACATAGTGTTCAGGACCAGCCTGGACTGTGTAAGTACATGAGACCTCATATGTATATGCATATATGTGTATATGTAATATATATTATGTACATGTATGCACAAATACATATTTTTTGGTTTTTTAGCTTCATTTTGACTTCTGGGGCTTAAGGGTACTTCACATACATGTATGGAAATGCCATTGTCCAGTGGAAATCCTGACTTAAGAATAAAACCTACAAAAGCAACAAGGATGCACTGTTGTAGGGGGCTAGTTAAGTTACATAGCTGGGTGTGGTGACTCATACCTGTGTTTCATATGTTCTAGTAGAGTGCTGTCTAGAATGCTCAAGACCCTGGGTGTTTGGTCTCTGGCACTGCATAAAAGCAAACGAGGCACATGTCTTACTTAGATTAGGGAGGTAAGAAGAGATCAAAGCCCTTAGCTACATGATGAACTTGGAAGCCAGCTTGAGCTAAGAGCTAGTCTGACAAGTAAATGAGAAAGGGCTGCAGATGACTCTGGTTAAGGGCATACACTGCCCTTGCAGAGGACCCAGCTTTGGTTCCCAGAACCCAGTAAGTAACTCCGAAAGAACAGTGTTTTGAGGCACGCCTGGTTTTTTAATGTTTGTTCTGGGTACTTTACAGACTGAGGTATCTCCCTCATCTGCTCTATAAGCAAAGCGAAAGGTAAACTGAAAAAGAGCGTGAGGGGAGAACAGGATATGTGCTCATGTGCTGAGCTGTGGACAGAACAGTTCTGACGTCCCAACAGTTCCATAAAGGAACAAAGCTTAAAGGAAAAGTACATTCAGAATGTTGGGTCTTGAAAATCACCCAGATGTGTCCACTCTTCTCACCTTGGGACACACAACATTGTCAACTGCCAAGCTCATGCCTGAGAACTGCTATTAAGATACAAAGATATGAAACACCTGTCATCCCAGCTCTGCAGGCAGATCTCTGAGTTTGAGGCCAGCCTGCTCTACAAAGCAAGTCCAGGCTGACCTTGAACACAGGGATCTACCTGTGTCTGCCTCTGAGTGCTAAGTTCATGATTTTGTATTGGACTTCATTCACAGTTACTTTTGGGGCACATGTAATTCCAGTTCCATGGGATCTGGTACTCTGACCTCAAGCATACACATAGACACATAACAATCTAGCCTTCTAGGATTATTTTTTCATTATTTTTTAATGCAAGGTTGCTCACACCTGTGAACCCTACATTTGAGGAGTTGAAAGATGTGATAACTACAAATTCAAGGCCCATCAAAGTTATTTAAAGCTCTCAAAAACATAAGAGGCTGGAGAGATGGCTCAGGTTAAGAACACTGACTTAAAGTGGAGCATGATTAAAATGTCAAGGAAAACACTCTACCCTTAGGCCTCTTGTGTGTACCTGAACCACACCTGGACATGTGGATATATACAAAAGATTTAAAGTGAAATAAAATGATAACAACTAGATGACTGAACTAGATATAGATAGTAAGGATTTCTGTGTAATCAAGGTTTTTCTATGCCTGCCCTTGCTCTGAATAATGACGTGGAGACCTTTCAGATTTTATTGTTTTTGGCACCATAGCTGGGCAGCAGATACTCAGGTGTTCTAAGCTGGCAATACTGGCCTGGCCTACAGCCTGCAACATGGCTCCTTACCTGCCATCTTAGCCTCATTCTGGCACCTTCTTCATCTGTGTCCCTATGGTGACTCCTTCTGTCTGGTCCCCACGTGAGACCCCTCTCTCTCTCTGGGCCCAGAAGACCTGCCTAAACTTTCCGGCCCAGCTATTGGCCATCCAACTCTTTATTTGACTAATCAGAAGGTGATGGAGAACAATGTTTACAAAATACTAAGGCAAGAGCTACTTAATGATTATGACAATAGCAAAGCCCGGCCGGTACTCAACTCTCTGGTTACAGAAATCAGCACATAATATATAAGGAAAATTCTTAGAGTGCACGAAAACATCCCTGCTCTTCTGAGGTATGCTGTGCACACAGTGCTTTGTCATGCCCCTCCATTTTGTTTTGTAACATCCTGAATGCACGTGCCTTGCGGACTCTCCCACTACTACACTGGGCTCTTCATATCACTCTGACCTGTTACCTTGGCTACCTGAAGTACCTAACTACTCACTCCAACCTAGAACTTCCCTTAACCTCAGGTCAAATACTTTCAGGCTTCTCTAGGCTGTCTCAGACTAGTGGGTAGAACAGAGCGTCCGCAGTTCCCCGCTTTGTTAGGTGTTGTGGGCCTCTAGGAAAGAGCAGTGTGTGCGCTAGGGAACGTTGCTGGACTAAGGCAGTGTCCCTGCAGTAGTTTAATTCTCCGCTCTTAGGGACGCTGACTCGGTAATAAAATTATTTTGGGTTGTGAAACCAGACTCCAGCGTGTTAATTTATGGTGAGAATGTATGGCAAGTGTAGTAAAGTGCCTTGTTGGCTTTATCAGTGCGTTGTGTAATCATACCATTTAGGAAGCCCGGTTTTTCAAGCCAAGAGGCAGCTCCATACATCAAGAGAAAGTTTGGGGTTGAGACAAGGTCTCATGTTGTCTAGGCTAACAGCTAAGGCTGAGGGTGATCTTGGCATTTATCCTTCTACCTCCACCACCGAAGTGCTGAGATTACAGGTTTGTATCACCATGATTTTTCAGTTTGGTTTGTTTCGAGACTGGGTTGCTGGACTTGCTTTGTAGACCAGGCTGGCCTGGAACACACAGAGATCCACCTGCTAATGCCTCCCCCAGTGCTAGAATTAACAGGTATGTGCTGCCATGCCCAGCTCTTGATTTTTGTTTTTTAATGTAGCTCTCGGGGTGGAAGCCAGCATTCTACCAGCTGAGTCACATTCCCAGCCCAAGGTGAGTTCTAAGGATGGAATATTTCTCACCCTCCAGTTACCTGGGGCATCTTGAGCTTGACAGCCTTATTCCCAACTCATTTTGCTTTAGGGACTCCTAGTTCTGTTTGTCCAGTTTGATAGTTCCTTCATCTCTAAAAGAGATAAATTCTCAGAATTCTGTGAATTCATCCCTAAAGAAATTCACAGGGTCTGGCTTCTGTCCTACAGCTCAATTAGTGGCCCTGGAGTTTCCAACATCAAGGCCTTTCCTTGTGCATGACTTCTTAGGCTTCCACTTTATTCAGATCTGCACAACAGTGTAACACACTTAACTAATATTTCCATTATGTGAATGGGTCAAGATAGTCCCGTGCGTAGGTGCCCAGTGTACTCAGCCTGCTCCACCACGCAGCCTGACACTGATCCTCAGGCAGCCACTGAATTTTGTTCAGAGGTTTTGGGCTGGAGCCTTAGGTCACAAGGGTCTTGAAGTCTGAATGTCCTGGAGATGAAGATGGGCGTAAAGTCCTTTTTAATATATGTATACAATATCTGTATGTATGCCTTCACATCAGAAAAGGGCAACAGATCTCAT
Organism: Psammomys obesus; assembly: GCF_907164565.1. Lineage (NCBI taxonomy): Eukaryota > Metazoa > Chordata > Mammalia > Rodentia > Muridae > Psammomys > Psammomys obesus. The sequence goes on along the minus strand of NW_026591598.1, from coordinate 2,896,540 downwards.
CATAGATGGTTATAAGCCACCATGGGAATTGAACTCACAACCTCTGGAAGAATAGCCAGTGTTCTTAACCTCTGAGCCATCTCTCCAGCCCCAATTACAAACTCTCAATGATTTTCAAAAATTAATGGGAGATATAAACTGGCTCAGGCCTACAATTGGATTAATTATGAGTTAAGTAATTTATTTCAAACATTACAGGGAGATTCATGTTTAAACAGTCTAAAATGTCTAACAGCTGAAGAAAAAAAGTTAACTCTGCTAGAACAAAGACTGCAAGATGCATATGTGGATCAAATTGATCCTAAACTTGATTCTATTTTTGTTATTTTGCCTTCAACTCATTTTTCTACTGGGCTCATTATGCAAAAAGAAGATACTATTATGGAGTGATTCTCTTAGCACATAAACAAGGTAAAAAATTAAAGACTTACATAGAAAAGGTTTGTGAATTATAAAAGGTAGAATAAGATTGTATCAATTGTCAGGAACAGACCCATCTGAAATTATAGTGCCTCTCACGAATGCTGAGATTATGTCATTGTGGGTAATCAATGAAGACTGGCAAAGAGCTTGTAGTAACTACCTGGGATAAATTAATAACAAATGTCCTGAAAGCAAATGTTTATGGCTTATGAAAAGACCTGATTGGTTTCTTCTACATATTGTAAAGGGAACACCAATTCCTGAGGCACCTACATTCTCTACTGATGCAAACAAAATGTGAATGGCAGGTTACAAGTCTGATAAAACGAGCAAGGTGATCCAAGGCCCATACACCTCAGCTCAAAAATCAGAATTGTGGGGCTGGAGAGATGGCTCAGTGGGTAAGAGCACTGTCTGCTCTTCCAGAGGTCCTGAGCTCAATTCCCAGCAACCACATGCTGGTTGGTTCACAACCATCTATACCGGGATCTGATGTCCTCTTCTGGCATGCGGGTGTATATACAGGAGGAGCACTCATGCACATAAAATAAATATTTTTCAAAACACCATGTTTTTCTTTTTTTTTTTTTAATCAAAATTGTATGCAATCCTTATGGTATTATTAGATTTTTCCTGAATCTCTTAATATAATTACTCTCGATATGTAGAAAGAATTGTTTTGCACATAGAAACTGATGAATTTATTCCTGATAACTCTGAATTAAATTTGATTTATGCAATTGCAACAAGCCATCAGAAGTATAAACTATCCATTATATATCACTCATTCATGCTCATACAGGTTTGCCAGGTCCACTGGCACAAAGAAATGAGAAAATTGACCAATTGCTAATAAGAAATGTGTTAGAAGCTTCCAAATTTTATGAAAACATGTTAACAGCAAAAGTTTAGGGGCTGGAGAGAGAGCTTAAAGGTTAAGAGCACTGGCTGTTCTTCCAAAGGTCCTCAGGTCAGTTCCCAGCAACCACATGGTGGCTCAATCTGTAATAAGATCTGGTGCCCCCTTCTGGAGTACAGGCACACATGAAGGCAGAATAAATAAAATCTTTTTTAAAAACAGAAAAGGTTTAAAGAAAAAAAATTACCAGTTGGCAACAAGCAAAATAAATAATAAAAACTGCCCTATGTGTATGACCAGACCCCATTACCTGCTGGAAGAAACCCTAGAAGTACCAAAAGAAAAGAAATCTGGCAGATAAATATGTTTTATTTTTCAGAATTTGGAAAACAAAGGCATGTACACCATACCGTTGATATGTACTCAGGATTTCAATGAGCAACTGCTTTAAGTTCTGAAAAGGCTGATTGTGTAATTCCACATTTATTAGAAAAAATGGCAAATTTGGGGATACCCGCACAAATTAAGACTGATAATGCTCCAGTATATGTGTCCAGTAAGATGAAGGAATTCTTTGCATATTATAATATAAAGCATATTACTGGTGTACCACAGAACCCTACAGGAGAGGCAGTTGTATAAAGAGCCAATCTTACTTGAAAAGAGTTGCTTAAATTAAACAGTAAGGAAGAGTAAAGGTCCCAAAGACAGACTAAATAATGCTTTCTTAACTCTAAATTTTCTTAATGAAAAAGAAACAATATCAGTTGAGAGAGACTGGGTTGTAGAAAAAATTGTAGAGCTAGATCGGCCCATATGCTATAAGGACGTGTCGACATAAGAATGGAACCCTGCAATAGTTTTGAGAGGGAGATGTGGTTTTGCTTACCTACAGGGAATGAAAAGTATGGCTTCCAACAAAATTTATAAAGATTAGATTTGACCAGGAAAGACCTTCTACTAGCTGAAACAAGCATGTCTTCACATGGCAACTGAATCCTACTGGCTCCTTGGTCCTTGTGACATGCCATCCGCTCATATAGCATGGATGGAGATTTATACTGCAGTCCAAACAGACATATAAAGTTGATGAATGTCTTTCACCTGCTCAAACATAGAGCAGAGACTTACCTTTAGCTGATTTGTGCACTTTGTATATGAGCAGATATGTGCCTATGATATTACCTTTAAAAGTTTATTTTCAGAGCAAATGACCAGATAACAATGAAGACAAAGCAAGTAGTGATTTGCTGAATCACCAGGTGATTCAGCCACACAGATGGCCTCAGTTACTGTTTCTTCAAGAATTTGCATGCAGAACAACTTCAAAAGGACTAGCCCAGATCCTACAGAGACTAGAAAGAAAAAGACACAGCTAGCTTTTCCAGCACTTGGCCAATATCCCAATTTTCTTGGGGATACCTAAAATATGTCTTTAACCCCCCAGACAGGAAGAAGTGATTTTAAGAACACAATGTCCCCATTCCCAAGAGGTGAAGTGGGTGGTTTTGGTCATTGGATGGGTTATGGTTGTTGTCATCTAGGGGGCATTAGTTCTAAGTTATTATTGGTCATGGTCAGGGAGGAAATAAAGTAAAGGAAACAAAGTAAAGAAATCAGGGATCAGGCTGGAGAGATGCCTCAGAGGTTAAGAGCACTGGCTGCTCTTCCAAAGGTCCGGAATTCAATTCCCAGCAACCACATGGTAGCTCACAACTATCTATAATGCAGTTTGGTGCCCTCTTCTGGGGTGCAGGTGTACATGCAGGCAGAATATATATACTGTATACATAATAAATCTAAAAAAATTAAAAAATCAGGGATCAGTTTGCTTCTTCCCTCTAATCTTTTTCTCTTACCCTTCTCTCTAGTGTTAGGGAAAAGAAGGGGAAAAGGAAATAATAAAAGAAAAGGGGAGGGATGTCAGATGACAGGATGAAAAGTAGATTATTGAATCTTCAAGTCCCAAATACATTGGTATGGATTATTGTTTATTGATAGAAATCTAAGGTTATTTTGTTCAACTATTGCTTAATGTGTTGTACATATGCAATTCATTTGAAAATGTGATGTAAAGTTCTAATCTTATGAAAGCTATTGCAAACTGTTTAGGACAATTAAGAAATTCAAGTTAGTAGTTTGTCACCTATAGATAATCTTACTTGTAGGCTTGTTCAGTGCTATTTCAGTTAATTACAGAAATAAGCTTTATTTAGTCTCTTGTACATGTTTTCAAGGTTAAACAGATAGTACATAGCTAGAAACAAGTAATGTTTGTCTATTTAGATATATTTAGATAGATGGTCTTCACATATCTCAGAGTCCTACAGAATATGGCATTTAAAGATGTTTTCATAATAGAAGGATTTTCTGACAGAGACACACCTGCTCCTGCCAGCCCCTCTCATCTACTTCAAAGAAGAAGATGAGAATCAAAGAAATAAATGTAGCAAGATAGCCACTGGAGAAAACTGTCCTTATCTCCGCTGCTGACAGCAGGCTCTCCAAACAGTTGACAAGCAGGACACTGGGAAATTGAGTGACCAACTTTTCAGAGATTAGATAGGCCAGTCCTTCAAAATTCCCGATTCACAGAGAAGTCTGTCAGATTATCTGGGCAGGTAGGCTGAAGCTTGGATGCCCCAATGACACACAGAAACCTGGTGACTGCCCAGGCGGTCAGCTGTCTCTGCCATTGCTATAGTTCTGGAAGCCCCCTGCTCTATGCTTCCTACACACTTAGGTAATATCATTTCCTTTTAAAGTCTCTGATGGGGTTGAAGACTAGATAGTCAAGAGTCCTACTACAATTAAGCTTAGTTGTTCAGGAACTAAGACAATGTTTAAAGCCTAAAAAGATGTTTCTAGGTTGATCATTGCAAGTTACAAGAAAGAGACTTAGGTACAGAACTTTGGACTCAGCAGGACTCAGCAGGACAGCATAGACAGTGGAATACTTCCTCCAAGACTGCCCAGTACAAATGGACTGAGCCTTGTAATTCTTACCTGACGATTCTCATAATTATCTTTATTGTATATAGCTTATTAATGTTAAAGAAAAGCCAATTTTTTAAACAAAAGGGAACATGTAGTGGAAGTTTTGGCTTGTTTGAAAACTCAGTTATGTTCTGTAAATGTTTTAGTTTTAACCCCAAGTGTGGGATATGGGACTTGATAACAACCTCGCGGGGCTCAGAGAGGGCAGTGGTCTTTGCCAGCTGGAGTTGGTGAAATTCTGAGGACTCTGGGAGAGTATAAATAACAGAGCCCAGAGAGAGGAAGGGGCTCCGAGGAGACGGACAGAAGAAGAAGGCTGCTTGTTCGTCCTGCTGCATTTGCCGTTTGCTGTTGCTGGACTGCTAGATATCCTAACAACAGAGATTGGTATTTTCTCAAAGAACCAGATGACCCTAACCAGCAGGAACTGAGTTTAAAGGGGTCTACATCCCCTTTCCTTTCTAACCTTCCTTATCTCCTACCTAGGGTGATGAGGTTGGAAGGGAGGTAGAAGAGTAAGGAACCCTCAATAGAGTAGAGTTGTGAAAAAAATAGGAGCTGCAATAGGGTTTCCCTGTGTAGCCTTGGCTGTCCTGGAACTCGCTTTGTAGATCAGGCTGGCCTTGAACTCAAGAGATCCACCTGCCTCTGCCTCCCAAGTGCTGGGATTACAGGCGTGTGCCACCACAGCCTGGCCAAAAAAAAAAAAAATATATATATATATATATATATTTTTTTTTTTTTCATCATGTCACAGTATAAACCAATCCCTACAGCAACTCTAGAGCTGTTTGTTTGTTATTTTGTTTTGTTTGAAACTATGTAGCCGTGGCTGGCCTGGAACTTGTAGAGATCCACTTACTTCTGTCTCTCAAGTTCTGGCATTTAAAGGAGTGTACATAACTAGGCACTATTATCTTTCTTTTCAGATTTACTATTTACTTTTTTTTTTTTTTTTGTCTCGTATATTGTGCACCACATGTGTGCTCCAGGTGTCGCCGAGGTCAAACGAGCACGCTGGGTCTCCTCTACCTAGAGTCACACCGGGTTTCTCTGCCAGAGCAGCAAGTGCTCTTAACCTCCGAGCTGTGTCTCCAGTGGGCTATAGCGTTACTAACAGAAACAGGCGCCCGTTTTAGGGTCAGCGGCCCGCGAGCTGAACTACGTGCGCTTGGGGTGAAGGAAGCAATACTTTTTCTCGAGTGTGACCTTGGTCAAGTAGCACAACAATCAGCCGTCGTGACAGCGTGGAGAGCGAGAACTCACCGCAGAGGCAGTCGCCTGAGGAAAGGTTCGTTCGTCCGCTGTCAAGAGGCCGGAGGCGGGGCTTGATGCGCAGGCGCAGACCGCTGGGCTTGGTGTCTCCGGTTCCCGCGGGGACACCGTGGTCGGCTTGCGGCGTCGCGCTGTGGACGTCGCGCTGCGGGCGTCCTTTACGGCAGGCGTCTGCGTCTCTCCGGAGCCGGCGTCGGTGAACTGCGCGCAGGGGCTGTCAAGGGCACCGCCGTGCGCGGTAGGCGCTGCTGTGTCCGCGCCGGCGAGAAGCTTCGCAGGCAGGTCTCCTTGACGGATTTCCTCTCCTTCTGGGTGGTCGGGTTCTGGGCGTGTCCTCCGCCTCTCCTTCACCCCACACCTGGGTCCTCCCCGCAGCCTTCCAGCCCCGCCTCTGCCGGACTCCTGCTGGGGCCTTCTTCCGACCCTGACATCCCGCTTCTTTGTTTTGCTTTTGTTCTGAGACAGACTTTCTCTGTGTAGCCCTGGCTGGTCTGTAAACCAGGCTGGTCTTGAACTCAGTGATCTCCCTTCACTGAAATTAAAGGTATGCGCTACCACGCCAGGCTACACCCGCTTATCCGGTCCTTAAAGCCCCAGTGATGTCAGTCCCCATCTTCCTGAGCCCTGTTTTACTCCTGTTGTAATCGCCTTTGGAACGCACTGCTCACTGCTCTTCTGAATTCTAGTCTTCTGGAATTCTTAAGGGTTTATTATTTATGTATTTTATGTGCCTAGGTACTTTGTCTACACCTGCACACCAGAAGACAGCATCAGGCAGTTGTGAGCTGCCGTGCGGGTGCTGGGAATTGAACTCAGGACCTTCGGAAGAGCGAGGGCTCTCTCCAGCCCTCCTCCCTTAGAATCCTTACATTCAGGTTTCTTTACAAGTTTCCAGAGTGGGTCTCCAGTGCTTCTGATGATCCATTTCCCCCGGTTTGCCTCTAACATGCACAGTAAATGAGTGAAAGAGCGGGAAGACACTTTATAACGTAAATTTACCACTCAAATTCTGCAGGGTACTGATGTCAGTGTTGTGCTTGCTTTCTCGTCTTAAGTAATTTTGCAGTTTGGAATTATTTTGTTCTCTCTATGTTAACATTATTATGTGTTTTCCATATATTCTTTTTTTCTCAAAGTCTGTCATATTCAACTGAGCACCAGAATTTACCCATTTCTTTATAGTTACACATGTAAGTTGTTTGAAATTTCCTGGTTTTGTTTCATTTATTTTTGGCAATTACCTAGCATCTGCTCGATTTTGCTCTCAAAGCAAAATCCAGTAGGGAAAACGGACAAGTAATTAATTAGTCTGTTACAGTAATGGAAAAAGTACTTTTTAAATTATGTGTGGATGTGGGCACGTGAATGCAGCTGCTCCACAAGGCCAGGGCCTTCATATCTCCATGAAGCTGTTCTTAACAGCTGTGAAGTACCCACCATGGTTGCTGAGAATCAAATTTGAGTCCTCTGCTAGAGCAGCATGCACTTTTAACCACTAAGCCATCGCTCCAACCTAGGATAGACTTCTTTGAAAGGAGAGACACTAGATTCAAGAGAGCCTCTGAAGAGAAGTGTGATCTAGGTTGGGATGGAAAGAATGTGTAAGACAATGTAAAGAAATAATGTCTGTGTGCAAGAATTCTGAAATTTAATTTCTTTAAACAAAGAAACATATGTTTTTTTGTGTGTTTGTTTTTGTTATTTTGAGACAGGGTTTCTCTGTGTAGCCTTGGCTGGACTTTCTTTGTAAACCAGGCTGGCCTCAAACTATGGAGATCTAGCTGCCTCTGCCTCCCAGAGTTCTGGGATTACAGGCATGTGCCACAGACTATGTTTTTGTTTTAATCCCAGGTGTGGGGTATGGGGCAGCTCTGCAGCAGATGACTATGATTTGCCTGATGCTCTGGCAGAGGCGTGATTTTTGCCAGCTGAAGATAGTTTCTGCAGTTGTATGACATTTGGAATTCTGGGGACTTTTCAGAGGGTATATAAATGCTAGGGCCCCAAGAGGCATCTGTGTATGTGTGTAGGGGGGCTTATTGGTTGTTGTTGGTTGTGGTTTGTTAAGCAGTCATGTGCAAAGAAGAAATAACAAGAAGAAATTAGATATTTTGACAGGGAAGATCAAACTTACTCCAAGGAAGTCGATGCTCCAATCAGCAGGAAGTAGTCTAACGATATTGTTGCCCTGTTTTCAACCCCTGACTTTATTCAGGGATTCTTTTCTCTCTATCCTTTTGTTCTCTCTTATTTAGTGTTAGGAGGTTGAAAGGCTGGAAGGAGAATCGTGGACAAGAGAAGATCCCATAAAGCAGCAAACACTGGTTACATGTGTGCTTATACTACTTTTTGTTTTCCTTTGTTTTGGTTGTTATTGTTGGTGCTTTTTGTTTGTTTGCTTGTTTGGGGTTGTTTTTGAGTCAAAACACAATTTTCACCCTTAACAAAAAAAAAATCTTTAATTAATTTTTTTTTTTTTTTAGTTTACTTTTCGGTGAGTTTTTTGAAAGCCTCCAAATTACTCATCTGTCAGAACATGTCTAATAAAAAAAAAATGTTTGGTAAGCCCAGCACTTGGAAGACAGAGGCAGAAGGATGAGGAACTCAAGCTGAGACCCTCCTTGACTACAATAGTGACTGAAAGGCAGCCTGGGCCAGATGAGATGCAATTAAAAAAGAAAAAGTTTGATGAGAAGAAATTTGGGGAATAGGACTTCACAGATGAACTGTCTCTTTTTTTGTTGTTTTGTTTCTCAGAAACATCTCATTTTAACTTATTTTCTTTGTGTTCTTTTACAGTCATGCCCTTCCTTGATTTGCAGAAAAAGCTGGGCATCAGCCTAGATCGTCACTTTACGTACCAAAGTGTTGAGCAGCCCTTCAAGATTCCCGCTCGATGCCACGCTTTTGAGAAAGAATGGATAGAATGTGCACATGCCATTGGTTCTACCCGGGCTAAAACAGAGTGCAAGATAGAATATGAAGATTTCAAAGAATGTTATCTTCGGCACAAAACGGTGAGGAAATGACGGGTATAGTCGCTGAATGCCTCCCTTTCCCTCTCCTATACCCCCCTTTTTAGTCACACTGGGGACTGCATCCAGGGCTTGGTAAGTGCTCCGTCACTGAGCTACATCTCTAGCCCCTGGGCCATCTGCAGTGTTTTCAGTTGGTCTTCGGACAGTGGCTTGCTCATATGGAATTAGTAAGACCTTTCTAATGAAACAGTTCAGAACCTTTGGATCTGAGAAGGGCCTTTCTTCCCTAGTGTCAGCCTGTCCTTGGCTGTAGCCAGAAATCACATGGGTTTTTAGGCCTTGTCTTTTCAGTAGTCTACAAAGTAAAAAATGCCCATTGGCTTTGGTTGGTTGTTTTGGGTGGGGCCAGAGAGATGACTCGTGACTTACTGGTTAAGAGCCCTGGCTGCTCTTACAGAAGACCTGGATTCCAGTTCCCGTGCCCACATGGCAGTTCACAACTATCTGTAACTCCATTCCTGGTGGATCTGACACCATCTTCTGGCCTCCACTGGCACTTGGCACACTTATAGTGCACAGACATACACTGCATATGCTAGCAGAACACCTATATATGTAACATAAATAATTTTTAAAAATTTAAAAGGTAAAATTTGCAGTGGAACCGTTTCACAGTCATTAAACCCTCATTGGAGAAACAGCCAAACCCTAGCAACCAACTGGATATGCTGGTAAAGAAACCAAACTTGGAAGGAATGAGAGAGTGTCAAGTTTATATATATACATGTATGTATGTATATATATTTGTTGTTGTTTTGAGACAAGGTTTCTCTGTGTAGCCTTGCTGTCCTGGACTTGTAAACCAGGCTGGCTTTGAACTCAGAGCCCACTTGTCTGTGCCTCCTGAGTGGCCTATGCCACTACTGCCCAGCTAACCTGTTTTCTTATATATACTGAGAATATCTTAATTACTATTTTTCAAGTATACATTATATATATTATAAATGTATATTATATCTATTAGAAAGGTGTGTTGGTGCACACCTTTAATCCTAGGACTCTGGAGGCAGGGGTAGGCAGATCTCTGAATTTGGCCAGATGGTCTACAGAGTGAGTTAAGGGCAGCCAAGGCTACACAGAGAAACCGTGTCTTGAAAAATCAAAAAAGGGTGCTGGAGAGATGGCTCAGTGGTTAAATAGCACTGACTGCTCTTCCAGAGGATCTGGGTTCAATTCCCAGCACCCACATGGCAGCTCACAACTGTCTGTAACTCCAGTTCAAAGGGATCTGACACCTTAACTCCAATCTATATAAAAAAATAAATTTAAAAATAATAAAATTATTTAAAAAAAGAGAAGGGGGTATCAGTTTATTAAAAAATTGGAAAGTGTTTTCTAGGTCGTTTTGTTTTTTGTTTGTTTTTTTTGTTGTTTTTTGTTTTTTTTCCAATTGGTTCTTTAAAGATTAATTTAGTGGCTGGAGAGTTAGTTCAGCAGTTAAGAGCACTTGCTGCTCTTCCAGAGGATCCAAATTCAGTTTCTCTCAGTTCTTAGGTCCAATGACCTCTTCTCACCTCTGTGGGAGTTCACATATACACAAATACACATAGATAAACTAAAAAAATTTTCAAGATTTTTATTTATTATTTATACAGTATTCTGCCTGCATGTGTGCCTACATGCCAGAAAAGGGCACCAGATCTCATTATAGGTGGTTATGAGCCACCATGTGGTTACTGGGAATTGAACTCAGAACCTTTGGAAGAACAGCCAGTACTCTTAACCTTTGAGCCATCTCTCCAGCCCAATAAAACATTTTTGAAAAATGATAAACTTCAGATTTGGGCAGCATTTATCTAACATGTAAAATGGAGTAGGTTCAGACACCAGCACAAGAATTTTATTAATTCATTCACTGATTGATGGATGGGTGGATGTTATTCAGGACATGGTTTCTCTGTGTAACAGAGCCCTTGATCCTTGTTTGAATTTTTTTTTTTTTTGAGACAGGGTCTCTCTGCATAGTCCTAGCTGTCCTGGAACTGGCTATGTAAACCAGGCTGGCCTCAGACTCACAGAGATCCTCCTGAGTGCTGGGACTAAAGGTTATACACCACCATACCCAGCTAGGAATTTTTAAGAACAAACAGACAAAAGACAAAAGTAGTCTCATCTCGCAGGACCTCTTGTAGGAAAGTATTCCTGAGTTTAACAGTGAAATTAAATTTAGCCTTTTCTCCAGCCCTCACTTTTTGGGGCCTGTTTCCATTTACCCTAATGCTTTTTTTTTTTTTTTTTTTCTTCCTTTGACAGCTAAGGCGAATGAATGCCATCAGGCAACAGCGGGAAAAGCTAATGAAAGAGGGAAAATATACCCTTCCACCTTACCATTCGGGCAAGGAAGAACCCAGGCCCTGAGCAGAGTAGCTGCAAGCTGCTTTTCATGTTCTGTTTTCCACTGGAAAGAATGTTTAATAAGAGCTTCTTCCTCAAGTATGTAAAAATAAAGAATTACTCAATCTTTCTCTGTTTTCTCTTGGACCATGCTTTTTTTTTCCCCCTTCAAGATAAGGTTTCTCTGTGTAGCCTGGGTTGTCTTGTACTCACTTTGTAGACCAGGCTGGCCTTGTAGTCACAGAGATCCGCCTGCTTCTGCCTCCCAAGTGCTGGGATTACAGGTGCACCATGCTTTTCAGTGGTGAAAGGTTTCCAGTTTATCTCTCATGACTAATGCTGGAAGAACTGAAGCCAGAAACTGGGGTTGGGGGGGAACAGGGAATCAAGGCAACTGAACATTTGAGCGCAGTTTGCACAACGAGGTTGGTTTTTATTATCATGCCTCCTTTGATAACAGAGTTATTAGTTCACAGTCAGCAGTGAAGGCTGCCCCACCAGCCAGCCTGTTCACCCTGTTCACGGTTCTTTAAATGAACAACAGTGTTATTTGTCTTCAGGAAAACATCTGAGGTGTGGACACATCATTTGAGGAAGGTTGCAGCCGTTCCTGTGTTCCTTCTCCAAATTCCCTTCTTATGAAAAAGCAATGGGGGATGTTCCCATGCCTGTGTCACAAAATTCACTGTATCCTCACATCATGTTGGTAGCTGTAGTGTTTTGAAGCAGGATCTTACACTATAGCCCAGGTTTCCTCCTCCTGAGTGCTGGGATTATAGACAGGAGCCACAATGCCTGACTCACAAATGATCTTTGAATAACTTCTATTAATCGTGCTTTGTTTATTTTATGTGCATGTGTGGAGATCTGCGGGCAGCCTGTGTTGGTTGGTTCTCTTCCACCCTGTAGGTACCACGGGTTAATCTCAGGTCTTTTGTCTTGATGGCGTGCACCTTTTAGTTAATCACCAAGCCCTTTCACTGCCACAAGTTACTTTGTGCATTTAGAAATGCCTGGACATATACCTTAAAGGTTAATATTAGTGAATAATTTTCCGAATTGTATATATGAAGTACTTCAAACATGTTGACTTACTTAAGACACCAGACTGTTCGTTTTTTTTTTTTTGTTGTTGTTTTTTTCAGACTGTTCTTGAAGAACACTTTTTTTTTTGGCTAGAGTCTCAAATTCCTGTACAGGAATTTTTTGTTTTGATTTTTTTTAAACAGGAGTTTTTCTGTGTAAGCCTTGGTTGTCCTGGAACTTGCTATATAGACTAGGCTTGCCTCAAACTCACAGATCCACCTACCTGTGCCCTCTGAGTACTAGGATTAAAGGCATATGCCACCATGTTCAGCACATACTTGCTGTTTTTGCAGTTCCCTACATGGTAATGAGAGCCCACCCGAGAATGCAAACAACTGTAAAGGAAAAACAGCTGTGACTAGTCCCATCCTTGAATTAAAGCCAGAGGCTCGTAGCTCTCAAACGGTAGGATGAACTGCTCCGAGATAGCCTTGAATTGAAGCCAGAGCAGATAGCTCTCAAAGGGCAGGATGAACTGCTCCAAGATAGTTTTTAAAAAAATAAGGGCAGGGTAAATTGTTTTGAGAAAACGGCCAAAAACTGCAAACAACTAGCTGTAAACTATCTTCATGCTATTCTTGCTGACCAATCAATGTATAGAGCAAAAGTGGCCAGATTTTTAAGTATAAAAACCCTGTGCTTTGCATGCTCGGGGTCGTCTCCTGTCTTTGGAGGGTAGACCCTATCGCAATTGGAATAAAAAAAAACCTCTTGCTTTTGCATCGAGTCGTGGTCTGTGGGAGGTTCTGGGAAGGGCACGATCTTGAACTCCTGAGCTGTGAGACCCCAGGTCTTACAGTAATTCACAGCCATCTGTAATTCCAGGGAATCCAATACCCTGCTCTAAGTCACCATTGGGCACACACACAATGCACAAGCAAAACACTCATGCACGTGAAACTAAATAAATAATTCTGTTGTGGTTAATTTAAAAGTATGGTCTAATAATGTTTAATTGTTAGCCTTATAACTATTACAGCAGTATTCAACCTGCTGTTATAGTCAATAAAACACACAGATACCTGATAGATTTTAGAATAGCCTTATTTCCCCTGGGGTGAGGCAGACACTTCCTTCCCAAGCCCTCCCCCCTCATCATCTGCTCTAACAGTCTCTATCTGGACTCTTCCATTTATAATCTATAAATACTTGCACTTCTGGGTTGCTTTCCTCCACCCATGCCAATCCAGCCATTAACTGGAGTTAAAAGTTAATCCACAGTAACTCATGGCTGCTACTGCTTCCTCTTCCCCTACCTCTCTCTCCTTCTCCTTCCCATGATCCTCCTCTCCTCAAAGCCCTCTAACTTTGGCTACACCTACCCCATTCTGCCCTGCCCAGGTGTAGGCCCTTTAATCAGCCAATCAGGGATAACTGGGAACATTCCTTCTCATCACATGGTTACAGGAGGTGGTTCAACATTATAACAATACCCATGGGGGTGGGGGGGGGCAGGGGAGTACCAGATCTTAAGGCACTGAAACCAGCATTTGAAAACACAGTTGGACCTTCCTCCAACATAAATCATTTAAGAGTGAAAGGAATTCACCTGGGGGCTGTGTTTTGTGGGTTGTTTCTGCTGTTTTTACTTAATGGGTGTGAATGTGTACCAGGTGAATGCAGTGTGACAAGAATGTCAACAATACATTCAGTACACCTAGTTTTCTGGTGTGCTAGGACTCAAACCCAGTGTTTCTGGGTTTGTTGTTTGTTGTTGTTGTTTGTTTGTTTTTCTTTAAATTAGATTTATTATTTTGTGTGTGTGTGTTTTGCCTACGTGTCACTGGTGCAGCAACTGCTTGCTGTGTGCAGATGGTTGTAAGTACATTCATATTGCTGTGCAGTGGCATTCATTTCTAGAACTCTTATTTCTAAAATGGAAACTTCCCCCACTCTCTACGCTGAGCCCCTGGCAGTCACCATACTGTCTGTGATTTGATTTTTTTTTTTTTTTTTTTTTTTGAGATAGGGTTTTTCTGTGTAGCCCTGGCTGGCCTCAAACTCAAAGAAATCCACCTGCCTCTGCCTCCCAGAGTGCTGGGAATACAGGTGTGTGCCACCACACTTGGCTGATTTGATTTCTTTTAAGCTCCTATAAGTAAAATCCCTATAATATTTGTCTTTTTGCTGATTTTCATGGTGCTGTGGATGATGTTTCCTCTGGATTTAATGCTGAAAAGGTTGACTTTTGTTTGTTTGTTTGTTTGGTTGGTTGGTTGGTTGGTTGTTTGGTTGGTTGGTTTTTTGGAAACGGGTTTTCTCCTGGAACTTGTCCCACCTGACCCTGCCTCCCCAGTGCTGGGATTAAAGGCATGCCCCTAGATATGTTAGGCTAGGCGTTATTTTAATAGGGCCTGGGGCTGTTGTTCTTTTGGTAAAATCATTCCTCACAAGCACAGGATGTGAGTTCAGATGCCCAGCACGCAAGGAAAAAGCCACAGCAGGTGGATGTGGTCGTGCAATGCGCACCTTTAATCTCAGCACCTAAGAGAAGGTAGATGGATCTCTGTGGGTTCTAGCAATTACATAGTGAGTTCCAGGACAGCCAAGGATAAGAGAGAAATCCTGTCGAAAACAAAACAAAAACAAAGGAGAAGGGGCACATACCTGTAAACCCGATACTGGGAGGCAGAAACAGGAGGATCCCTGGAGTTTGTTTGTAAGGCGAGCTTTTTGAATGAAAAAAGGGGAGATGGGGGTGGCAGCATTACATCATTTTGACCAGCTAAACATAATTGAGTTTGTTCCAAGCGTATTGTATCTAAGTAGCTATATAAAGCATTTTAAGCTGATTGGCTAGGATATAGGCTTGGGGAATTTCCAGTTCCCCACCATTTCGGGAGAAAGGAACATAGCAGGATGTTGCAGTCTTAACTCTAATAGAACATACATTTATCTTCAACTCAAGCAGAACATGCATTTATCATTGATTGTTTTATTCTAAGCAGCAAGTATTGAACTATTAGATTGTATTCTGGTCTCAGGCAGGCAGGGCCTGGGAACCTGAACTATTTCACCTTATAATCAAAATGGAGACTTGGGGGCAAAATGGCTTCTCATATGCTAAAGGCCACAGCAGGTGTTAACAGAGGAGCTACAGTTATGCTGAACTAAAGTAGGGTCTATAGAGTTTAACCAGGTTAAGCAAGTTACAACAGGAGATATTTAGGAAGATACCTGATGTTGACATATGACCCCTAATGTATGTGTAGGGGCTGGTAGAAAGCTTGCTGGGGCTGGAGAGATGGCTCAGAGGTTAACAGCACTGCTTGCTCTTCCAGAGGTCCTGAGTTCAATTCCCAGCAATGACCTGGTGGCTCACAACCATCTATAATGAAATCTGGTGCCCTCTTCTGGTGTTCAGGTGTACATGCAGACAAAACACTGTATATATAATAAAATAAATAAATCTTAAAAAAAGAAAAAGAAAAAGAAAGCTTGCTGTTCGTTCAGAGGATTCACGTTCAGTTCCCAGTGTCTACACTACCTAGCAACTGGATTGTAGCTCCAGCTCCAGGGGATCTGATGCCCTCTTCTGACCTCTGCAGACACTTGCTCCCATGCACATATACAGACATACACACATACTCATAAAGTTGTAAAGAGTAGGTAAGTCATCTTAGTGGAACACCTACATAATTCTGGTGTACAGGAGACCCTGTCCCAAAATAAGTAAGTTAAAGAACAAAAGAAACAAACACAAAACCCTGTGAGCCGGATTGTACAATGTGGTACACACTTGTAATCCTAACACTTAAGAAACTGAGGCAGAAGGATCTGGAATTCATCCTACCCTGAGCTACATATTAAGACTGTCTCAAAACAAAACAAAATGGTAGCTTGAAAACTACAGAACAATGGTGAAGGCAATTAAAGAACCTCAAAACAAGTGGAAAGTTATTTGTGGAACTCCACCCCCCAAAAAATAGCGGTGCACTGCTTTAATCCCTCCACTCACAGGCAAACTCTATGTGAGTTTGAGGCCAGCCTGAGCTACATAATAAGTTCCAGGCTGTAGCTACAGGACTGCTGAGGCTACAGAGAGAAACTCTGTAATAATAATAATGATGATGATGATAACAACAACAAAAAAAACCGAGTGGTGGTGGTACATGCCTTTAATCCCAGCACTTGGGAGGCAGAAGCAGGCAAATGTCTAGGAGTTCGAGGCCAGCCTGATTTAGAGTGAGTTCTAGTATAGACAGGGCTACACACAGAGAAACCCTGTCTCAAAAAAGAAGATGATGAAAAAAGAAAAATAGGGGCTGGAGAGATGGTTCATAGGTTAAGAGCACTGCTTGTTTTTCCAGAGGTCCTGAGTTCAATTCCCAGAAACCACATGGTGGTTCACAACCATCTACAATGAGATCTGGTGCCCTCTTCTGGCGTTCAGGTGTACATGCAGACAAAACATTGTATACATAATAAAATAAATAAACTTAAAAAAAAAGAAAAGAAAAAAGAATAAAGAAAATAATATTAAAATGACAATATTCTCCAAAAGTATTCTATAGACTCAATATACTCTCTCACACAAAATCCAAGTTAGTGTCTTAGTAGAAATTGATAAACATATTCACATTCACATAGGGGTATAAAGATCCCCAGAATAGGCCAAACAAAAGCAAAACACTGAAAACAAATAGGATGGCCAGAGGACTCAGAGTTCCCAGATTTCAGGACTTCCTACAGATTAGCAGTCAGGATGGTGTGTTCCTGGCATAGGATAAAGAGAGATCAATGGAGAAGAATCCATGTGCCCATACAGCTGTGGTCAGTTGGCTTTTGGCAAGAATACCCAAGACCATTTAATGAGGAAAGAACAGGCTTTCACTGTGTTCTGGGAATTGAAACTCAGATTCTCATGTTTTCCTGGCAAGAATTTTTATCTCATCTTCCCAGCCCCCAGCTCAGGGAACGTTTTGGTTTTTTTTTTCAGCCCAGAGAACTTTTACGAAGGTCGATAAAGGCAAGAGCACCAGCCTGCTCTCATTTCCAACATTATTGTCATTTAAAGCAGAGCACTAGGCACACAACCAGGTTTAACCACACCCCACCCCCACCCCTGAGCTGCACAGGGCAGATGGAGCAGTGGTCCTTGTCATGGAAATCAGAGGACAGTAAGAGTAAAATACAGGTACAATATAATTATTTCAGGCAGACAGCTCACTCAACCCTACCAGGGAAACACAAATCCTGTATGACAACCCTGGAGGAGGAAGAAAGCCTTAAAGAACAGATTCTCAACCTGTAGGTCATGACCCTTTCCCAGGAGTGGAGTATCAGATATCCTGCATATCAAATATTTACATTACAATTCATAACAGTAGCAAAATTACAGTTGGGAAGTAGCAACAGATATAATTTTGTGGTTGTGAGTCATCACAACATGAGGGACTGGAAGAGTGAAAGCATTAGGAAGGTTGAGAACCTGCCTTAAAGGGTGTGGCAGCCACACCTAGAATCTGGGTCTGGAGACTTAATTCCTTTAACAGAAATGGGCTAGCTCTTTCCTCAGGTGGGAGAAGGGAACTTTTAAAAATTGTAACTGCTGGAAATATTTTGTGCTTAGAAGTTCTGTACAGGGAGATAGGGAACATTTTTGTAATAACGTAGCAGAATCCTATAAGGACCCTGCCAGGAACTCCCTTCCCCACATCACTGTTTACTGTAGCCATCGCCTCCTGGGGATGATACAGGTTTTGATACAGAGGTATCAAGCTCAGCTTCAGGGCCTGAGAGGATGTGTGAGGCCAGTTTGTAAGCTGTTTTTCTGTTTTTTGTTTTTGTTTTTGTTTTCAAGACAGTGTTTCTCTGTGTAGCCCTGGCTATCATGGAACTCACTTTGTAGACTGGGCTGGCTTTGAATGCACAGAGATCCACCTGCCTCTGCCTTCCAAGTGTATGCACCAGCACCACTCAGCTCAGAAACCTACATCTTTATCAGAAATCTGTGTTGTTGCTTAATGCTGAGTTTGATTTTTGTTTTGTCTTGAGACAATGTCTCACTGTGTAGCCTGTGCTGGCCTTCAACTCCAAATTCTTCTTCCTTTCCCTCTCAAGGACTGGAATTTCAGCTTTGGTAAATTTTTTTTTTTTTTTTTTTTTTTTTTTTTTTTTTTAGGTATTCAGGGCAGTTTATGCCTCTGCTTTTCTATCCAAGCTTTTCCCTAGACCTCCTGCTAAGTACAGCTAAATGCTAGACACTGTATATAAATGGAACAGGCAGACAGAACAACAACAAAAACAGATCTGGTAAGTACTTTGGTATCAAAGAATGACTCAGTGCTGTTTCCTGAGTGTTCTTTTCACCCCACATATGTCAGAAAGGATCCTAAAGACACTAAGCAACCCAAAATTGCCAATAATGTTGACAAATGAAAGTCCTGAGGAAAGCCTGCTTCCTTTAGTTAAAGAACCGGGAAAGGTACTAGAAAGACAGATAATGTTTGTCCAGCCCCATTTGCACTCCATCAATAGACCAGGTAGAAAGCCTAGAATAGGCTAGTCTAACCTTGATGAAGCCCCTGTTCCTCCTCCTCTCCAGGACATTAACAATGAGGTCACCCATGTTCTTCCACAGTAGTAGTGGGGACCCCTTTTAGACAGAAGGAGGAACCATCCCAAACCCAACTGGTGTGGTGTCATTAAAGGCCTAATGCAGAAACTGCCTAGCAGTTAGAAGAACTCCCCTTCCTGATCCAGCTTTAGCTGCCAGTGGAGACCAAAGGGAGATCCTGGACTCTTGAACCCTCCTGGCATTAGGAGACACCATGCCTGCTCCTCCCACAGTGCAGTGGGAGGAGGAGTAAACACAGATATTAATGGGACCCAGAGTTTGATCACATCCCAAACATCCTGGTCTCAATCCAAAAACCACTCCTCATAGCAGGAACCTGACAAATCTAACTCAAGGAAAAGGGAAGCAGGGAGGCTCAGTGGGGTGAAGGTGCTGCCCCCAAGCTTGACAAGCTGAGTTTGTTCCCTGCTGTGGTGGTTTGAATCTATTCATGTGTGTGAATGCTTGGCCATAGGAAGTGGCACTGTTAGGAGGTGTGGCTTTGTTAGAGCAGATGTGGCCTTGTTGGGGAAGTGTGTCACTATGGAGGCGGGCTTTGAGGTCTTATATGCTCAGGCTATGCCCAGTGTGGCACACAGTCCCCTTCTGCTTCCTGTAGATACAGATATAGAACTGTTAGCTCCTTCTGCAGCACCATGTTTGCCTGCATGATGCCGTGTTTCCCACCATGATGATAATGGACTAACCCTCTGAACTGTAAGCCAGCCCCAATTAAATGTTTTCCTTTATAAGAGTTGCCGTGGCCATGGTGTCTCTTCACAGCAATGAAACCCTAAGACAGGGGGGATCCACATGGTAGAAGGAGAGGCAAACTCCCAGGTGTTGGCCTCTGACCTCCTTGTGCGCATGTACACACATGCACATAATATCCTAATGTTATAAAAAAAACCCAAAATTTTAAAGAAGGCTAGTTGGGGATCAGAGAGCTTACGAGGCTGCTCTTCCAGAGATCCTCAGTTTGATTCCCATCACCTACATCGTGGCTCACAACCTTCCATAACTTCAGTCCCAAGGGATCCGATGCCCTCATCTAGCTTCCTGATATCAGCCACACACATGGTGCATAGACATACATGCAGGCAAAACACCTATAGACAGAATTTTAAATCTATTTTTAAATAGGTAGGTAGATAGTTAGATGGATGGATGGATGGATAGATGGATGGTTAGATGGATGGATGGATAGATAGATGGATGTTTTAGAACCCGTGTAAAGGGGAAAGGAGAGAAGCATCTACAAAATCTTCTTCTGACTTCCACAGCCTCACCTTCTCTCTATTTCTATCTCTGTCTCTCTCTTTCTCTCTCTCTGTGTCTCTCTCGTACGCACACATACACACATGTATATAGACACAAATACATACATATGCACACACAATTGATAGATCGATTTTCAAAAACTTCGTTAGTGGGGCTGGAGCAATGACTCATCAGTTAAGAGCACAAACCTCTCTTGAAGAGGATCCCAGCTCAGTTCCTGGCACCCATCTCAGGCGTGTCACAACTAACGGGAACTCTAACCCAGGGTTATCTGACACCTCTGGCCTCCTCAGAAACTCCCAGCCAGATTCCCACACCTAGACATATGCATAATTAAAAATGACAAAAAAAAAAAAACAAAAAACAAAAAAACTAGGCTGGATGTGGCTGTCCATGTTTGTAATTCCATCAGCTGGGAAGAACAGGCACAAGGACAAAGAGTTTCAGGTCATCCTTGGCTACACAGCAAGTTTAAGGCCAGCCTAGAGACAAACCAGAACAAAACAGAACAACAACAAAAACATTTCTAAGAAAAGAAAAAAAAAGTAGCTGGACACACTCAGGGAGGCATAGGCAGACAGATCTCTGTGAGTTTAAGGCCAGCCTGGTTTACAAAGTGAGTCCAGGAGAAGGAAGACTACACAGAAACCCCTGTCTCAAACAAGCAAACAAACAAACAAAAACAAAACAACAACAAAAACAAAAAGAAAAAGAAAAAAGGAGGTAGATCTCTGTGAGATCGAGGCCAACCTGGCCTTTGGAGCAAGTTCCAGGACAGTCAAAGCTACATAGAAAAAAAAAAGAAAGAAAGATAGAAAGAGAGAGAGAATAAGGCAGGCAGATATCTGTAAGTTCAAGGCCAGCCTGGTCTACAGAATGAATTCCAGGACAGCCAAGGCTACACAAAGAAACTCCATATTGGAAAAAAAAAGGAAAAGAAAAAACAAAAACAAAATCATTAGAAACACCAACACTAAAATGACACAGATATATTAGGGTAATTGGAAAAAGTGTTTGGGTTTTTGTTTGTTTGTTTTGTTGTTGTTTTGGTTTCTTTGAAACAGTGTTTCTTTGTATAGCTCTGGCTATACTGGAACTTACTTTGTAGACCAGGCTGACCTCAAACTCAGATCTGCCTGCCTCTGCCTCCCCCTAGGATTAAAGGTTTGTTCCACTATGCCCATCTTGGAAAAAGTATTTTAAATGGCCACCATAAAAATTGCCTCACTATAGATAACATTCTCAGATGTGAACTTACTTGGTGTCTTTTTTAGAGTTTCTATTGCTGTGAAGAGACATCAGGACCGTGACAACTCTTATAAAGAAAAACATTTAATTGGGATTGGCTTACAGTTTCAGGGGTTTGGTTTATTGCCATCGTGGTGAGAAGCACGGCAGTGTGCAGGCAGACATGGTGCTGGAGAAGCCAAGAGTTAAACATCTGGATCAGAAGGCAGCAGGAAGAGAGAGTGGGCCTGGCTTAAGCTTCTTGGAAACCCAAAATGACACACTTACTCCAACAAGGCCACACCTACCCCAATAAGGACATGCCTCCTAACAGTGCCACTCCCGAATGAATAAGCGTTCAAATAGATGAGCTTGTGGGGTCATTCCTATCCAAACCACCGCATTGCATTTCCTGCGCCCCCCATAGGCTTATAGCTGTATCATAATATAAGAATGCATTTAGTCCAGCCTCAAAAGTCCCCACAGTCTCTCAGTCTCAAGGCTGTTTAAAAGTCCAAAGTTCAAAGTCTCGCTTGATATTCACAGCGATCTCTTTGTGAAATCAAATTTAAAAAGCTGATCATGGCCGGACACTGGTGGTGCACACTTTTATTCCCAGCACTCAGGAGGCAAAGGCAGGCAGATCTCTGAGTTTGAGGTCAGCCTGGTCTATAGATCGAGTTCCAGGACAGCCATGCTACCCAGTGAGACCCTGTCTCAAAAAACAAAGACGAGCACAAACTCCCAACATATAATGGCATAGAATATACATTACCATTCTAAAAGAGAGGAAAGGGAGCATACATAGCGAGGAAATAATGGACCAAAGCAAGACCCAAAACCAGCTGGGCAAACGCCAAACTCTGTCTCCATGTCTGATGTTAAAGTGCTCTTCAGACCCCAGCTCCTTTCAGCTTTTTGACTGCGACACACTTTTTCTCTTGGGCTGGTTCCACTCCCTGTTAGCAGCTCTCCTCAGCAGATGTCCCACAGCACAGGTATCTTGGAGCCAAGGCAATCGCGGCTCCATCTTCCCAGCTTCACAAAACAGCTTTTTAGGCCTCCATGCAGGGACTACCCTGCCTCATGCCTGGCCTCAGCGGCTTTCCTGAGACTCCATAACCCCTTCCTTGAGTCGTTGACTCTAAAGCTAGAACCACACGACCGGAGCTACCACAGTCTGCTGCTTACTGGGGCCGCCCTTCATTCAATCACATTTTCACCAGTTTTCTGGTTTTGATGGTTTCCTTCACTGCCTACGCTTGGCTGTCCTGGAACACGCTCTGTGGACCAGGTTAGCTCAGACTCAGAGACCCTCCTGCTTCTGTCACTGAAGCACTGGAATTGAAGGTGTTCACTATTCTTGGCCCTAAACTTTTCTTCAATTCCTTTGCACACTGTCTCCCCCCGCCCCCGCCTTTTTTTTTTTTTTTTCCTGAGACAGGGCTTTTCTGTGTAGCCTTGGCTGTCCTGGAACTCTCTCTGTAGACCAGTAGACCAGGCTGACCTTGAACTTATAGAGATCCACTTGTCTCTGCCTCCCAAGGGCAAATCAGCCACATTCTTTGCCAACATATCACAAGAACAGTCTCTGGGTCACATAATATTCTTCTCCTTTGAAACATACTGAAGTGGGCCTCCACAGTTCAAACCACCCTCGGCACCATTATTTCCATGTTCCTCCTAGTCTGGATCATTAAGCCCCACTTAAAAG
This sequence comes from Psammomys obesus, assembly GCF_907164565.1. Classification (NCBI taxonomy): domain Eukaryota; kingdom Metazoa; phylum Chordata; class Mammalia; order Rodentia; family Muridae; genus Psammomys; species Psammomys obesus. The sequence continues at coordinate 2,873,747 of NW_026591598.1, read as the reverse complement.
CATTCCACTGCTTTCCTAATACAAGGTCCCAATTCTACATTCCTCCAAACAAAAGCATGGTCTGGCCTATCACAGCAAAACCCCATTCCTGGTACCAACTTCTGTGTTAGTTGGAACAAATTTTTTTAAAAAGTCTCAAGGAAAAGAAATAATTCCAGCACTCAGGAGGCAAAGGCAGATGGCTATCTGTAAGGTCTACATAGCAAGTTCCAGGACAACTAGGGCCACATAGAGAAGCCTTTCTTAAGAGAGAGAGAGAGACTCCATCAATCAGTTGAGTACTTGACCACTTACTGCTGTTTCAGTCAGTGATGATCCACATACATTATATAGCATAAAATTATAAATTGACTGACAATTTCCTATCACTTCATGACATCCTAACTGTCACAGCATAAGAATCTCTTCAGTGTCGTAGTGGCACTGGGGTAAATAAGTATATTACACCGACATCAAATGAATGGCCAGTACATAGTACCAAACACAGAGTGAGGTATGTGACAATAGGCAACTTCACTGTACTTTTCTTTTTCTTTAATTTTTTTTCTTGTTTTGTTTTTCTTGTTTGGGGTTTTTTCTTTTGTTTTATTTTCAAGACAGTGTTTTTCTGACAGTGTTTCTCTCTGTTGCCCTGACCATTGTAGAATTTGCTCTGTAGACCAGGCTGGCCTCAAACTCCGAGATCCACCTGCCTCTGCCTCCAGAATGCACTATCAAACTTGGCTTCTTTTTAAATTTTTATTTTTTATTTATGTTATACGCACAGATGATTTGGTAGCATGAATATCTGTACATTATGTGTGTTCCTGGTGCTCACAGAGGCCAGAAGATTGTATTGGAATTCCTGGGACTTGGAGATACAGATGTTGTGAGCTACCATGTAGGTGATAGGAATTGAACTGGGGTCCTCTTGAAGAGCAGCCAATGCTCTTAACTGTTGAGCCATGCCTCCAGTCTTCCATTCATCTGTCTGTCTGTCTGTCTATCTATTAGGGTGATCTTTTTGTGCACCATGGTTGTCTCTTTACATATTCAAATGTTGATTTCTGTGCCAGCAGAGAGATGAGTACAAACTAGACTGGTATTTTTAAGCATTACCTGTCTCAATATTTTGTAAACAAACGCTTTCCTCACCTTCTGATAGATTTAAAAAAAGAGCTAAATGGCCAATAGCAAAGGCAGGATAGGAAGGTGGGACTTGTACTTCCAGGCAGAAGTAGGAACTCTGCCTGAGACAGGAAAAAATCTGAGGCTGGAAGAGTCGCTAGCTGGACGCAGAGGAAGAAACAAGTGCTGGGACTGAGGAGAGGTGACAAGCCACATGGCAGAATGTAGATTAATAGAGAGGGGTTAATTTAAGTTAAGAGCTAGTTGAGGAACAAGCCCGAGCTAAGGCCCAACTTTCATAATTAAGAAAAAGTCTACTTGTCAGCTGGGTGGGGAGGAACATGCCTATAATCCCAGAACTCAGAGAGGCAGAGGTGGGCAGATTTCTGCCAATCTGGCCTACGAAGTGAGTCCAGGACAGCCACGGCTACACAGAGAAACCCTGTCTTGGAAAAAAAAAAAAGTCTCCTTGTCATTATTGGGTGTTGGTGGTCCAAGACAGTCAGACAGTCATGCTATAATTGGCCCCAAGCAGATTTATTTATTTACTTACTTATTATTTTATGTGTGTGTGTTTCTCCTGAATGTGAGTCTGTGTACCACACATATACAGTGCCCTAAAGATAAGAAGCGGCAGTTAGATCTCTTTGGATTGGAGTTACAGATGGTTTTAAACTGCCTGTGGATACTGGGAACTGAATCTCAGTCTTCTGTAATACCAACAAATACTCTTAAATGACAATCCATCTCTCCAGCCCTGCAGTTGAAAGGGGCCTGGTGGCCCATCCCTTAATCTTAACACTCTAGAGGCAGGGGCAGGCAGATTTCCGATCTGAGATTTCAGGTCCAACTTAAGAGTTTTACGATAGCTAGCTAGGCCTACATAGACCCTGCCTCAAATTAAAAATAGATAGGTAGGTAGGTAGATAGTAGAAGGAAGGAAAAGGAAAGAAAATGGAAGAAAGGGAGTGAGGGAGTTGAGAAAAGAAGGAAGGAGACAAATATTGGAGAAGGTCTAGCAGGGCTCCAGTGGGTAAAGGCTGCACAAGACTGAGAACCCAAGTTCAATTCATGGAACACACACTTTAAAAGCTGGATTGCAGCCAGGTGGTGGTGGTGCACCTCTTGAATCCCAGCACTCAGGAGGCAGAGGCAGGCAGATCTCTGAGTTCTCGGCCAGCCTGGGTCTACAGAGTGAGTACCAGGACAGCCAGGGCTACATAGAAAAACCCTGTCTCTAAACACCAGAGAGAGAGAAAGAGAGAGAGATCCTGTCTCAATAAAGTGGAAGGCAAGAGCCAAATTTCAAAAGCTGTCCTCTGCCTCCAACACCATGCCACAACATGAGCCTGCCCCTCCATCTGTCTCTCACACCTACATAATTAGCTCGCTCAAACAGAAACTTCTAATGAGCTGGGCTGACCAGGCAGATACAGAGCACATGCCTTCCAACACTGCGATGGCCAGAGTCAAAGCCAAACTTTTGAAAAGTTGAAAGAAAACACTGGATCTGACTGTGATAAAGATTTATTGCTGGCTCTGAGTATATTAAGGCCCTGAGAAATTTTATCCATCACACAATGTAGAACTGAGTGATGAATCTAAGTGCCAGTGAGAAGATTGCCGAGGAATTTTCAGAAACTCCAGATAAACTGGTTGAGAAAGAAAAGTAGTTGCCAGAGCAAATCTTGAATACGGGTGAGAATTCTCTGTTCTGGAAATGAGCCCAAAAGGACTCACTTCCATAAAGAGGCAGAGTCCATGCCAAGTTTCCAGGGTGTTTAAGGACAGTTTGACTGTCTTGCTTGGGGGAAGGGCTGTAGGCTACAAGCTGAGATCTTTTGAGCTCTATCTGACACGGTAAGAGCCCCAGGACCTTTGCTGTGCACTCCCGGCCCGTGGACTGCAGGAACTCTTAAGAAGCCAAAGATTCAGCCCCTACCCCAGCACTTGGAGGCAGAGGCAGGTTAAAGGCCAACCTCGTCTATATACTGTGTTCCAGGCCAGCCTCGGCTACATATAAGACCCTGTGTTGTGGGTGTAAAAATGTTTTTGTTTTGGTCCCAGGTGTTCGATATAGGACTGATTCAGATTGTCCATGCAACAAACCCTTTGCCTCGTGTGGGCTCGCTCTGAGAGGGGTCCTTTGCCAGCTGCAGATAGTTTCAATCTGGGGACTCTGGAGAGGGAACAAATGTCAGGGCCCAGAGAGTGAAGGGGGTTCCGGGAAAGAAGGGGGCTGCTGCCGTCCACCCCTGCTGCTCCTGGTTGCTGCTCATGCAGATGGATGAGAAGCTGGAGATATCCTGAAACGATTAGACTTTCCAAAAGGAGCCCAAAGATGCTAGCCAGCAGGAAGTAGCCACAGAGAACTCTGCTCCTTCTCCCCACTAACCTTCTTTCTCTCCTATCCAGTGTTGGGGTGTTGGAAGAGAGAAAGAGACATAAGAGACCCAATGAAAAGTTTTAAAAGGCATACCAACAACCCTGTCTCAAAACAGACAGGAGCTGGAGAGATGGCTCAGAGGTTAAGAGCACTGGCTGCTCTTCCAGAAGTCCTGAGTTCAATTCCCAGCAACCACATGGTGGCTCACAACCATCTATAATGAAATTTGGTGCCCTCTTCTGGCATTCAGGTGTACATGCAGGAAGAACACTATATATATAATAAATAAATCTTAAAACCAACAAACAAAAAAGAGAAGGCAAAGATGACCCCGTTTCTCTAAGATGGCCTCCTGAGTTGCTATGCCAGTGAGATAAAGAAGGACCTTTGGAGACATGCTGATTGTTTTTTGTTGACTTGACACAAACCTAGAGGTATCCAGAAAGAGAGAATCTTAATTGGGAAAAATGCCTCAATAAGATTCGCTTGTCCTGCTAGCAGTGCTGTTATATGCCTTTAATTCTAGCACTTGGGGGGCAGAGATAGGCAGAGCTTTGTGAGTTCGAGGCCAACCTGATCTACAGAGCAAATTCCAGGTCAGCCAAAGCTATATAGACAAAAACCCTATCTCAAAAAACAAAAATAAAATAAAAGATTTTCTTGTCAACGAGTCATTGGGGTATTGTCTTGATTAATGATAGATGTGGGTTGGTGTAGTAAGAACTCTGGAGTTTTGATTTCTTTAAAAAAATACAGAAATATATGTTTTCCTTTTAATCCCATGTATGGGGATATGGGGCTGCTTTGAAACAACTGACTATGATTTGCCTCATGCTCTAGCAGAGGCATGGTTTTGCCAGTGGCAGATAGTTTCTGTGACAGTGTGATGCTTGGAATTCTGGGAATTTTTTGGAGGGTATATAAATGCTAGAGCCCCGATAGATCGGTTGTTGGGGTTGGTTGTTAGTTGTGGTTGGTTGTGGTCTGAAGTAGTTGTATAAAAAGAAGAAGCAAGAAGAAATTAGATACCCTAATGGTAAAGCTTAAACTTGTCCCAAGGATCTCAATGCTCCTAATCAGCAGAAACTAGTTTAACAGTAACGTCATCCTCTTTCTGACTTTATTCAGGGATCTCTTTCCTTTCCTCTCTATCCTTTTTTCCCTCACGTCTATGTTCAGGGGTTGAAAGAGAAAAAGGAAAGGGGAGAAGAAGGGTGGAAGAAAGAAGGACCCATAAAGTAGCAAAGACCAACTGCAGGTAGGCCCAGCCCATAGAAGGCAGCGCCATCCCTGGGCAAGTAATTCTGAGTTGCATAAGAAAGCAAGCTATAAGGCTGGGCATAGTGGCACAAATCTTAAATCCCAGCATTTACAAAAGGCACATAGATCTCTGTGAGTTTGAGGCCAGCCTGGTCTACATAAACGAGTTCTAGGACAGCCATAGCTAAATAATGAAGCCCTATCTCAAAAAAAGCAAACAAAAACAAACAAACAAACAAACAAACAAAAAACAGAATGAAAGAAGAAAGGAAAGAAAGAAGGGAAGGAAGCAAGCAACCAAGCCAGCTGTGCAAGGCCTGAGGAGCAAGCCAGTAAGAAGCATTCCTCCACAGCTTCTACTTCAGTTCCTGCCTCCAAGTTCCTCCCTCGAGTTCCTGCCAAGACTTCCCTCTTTATTGTCCCTTATGCAAGAACATGCACAACCTAAACTTCATGTTTCATATAAAAATTAACTCAAAAAGGAACACAGGCTCAAATGTAAAAATACAAATAACTTAGGGCTGGAGAAATGACTCAAAGGTTACCTTTTCAGAGGTCCTGAGTTCAATTCCCAGCGACCACATGGTAGCTCATGTGCTGGCACACATGCAGGCAGAACACTGTATACATAGGATAACTCTAGGACCTGGGGCTTGGTAGAGTTCTCAGACATGACACCAAAAACAGGATCTGAGAAAGAGGAGGGGTGAGGGTGGTGATGGAGGAAGGGGAGGAGAGAGAAAGGGAGGGGGAGAAGGCAGGATGTGAGGCTTAGAAACACAACTTTGAAAACAGTTTGTGGCTATCTAAGGAGATCCTTCTTAGAACAAAAGAAAAGATGTAAAAGAAGAAGAAGAAGAAGAAGAAGAAGAAGAAGAAGAAGAAGAAGAAGAAGAAGAAGAAGAAGA
>NW_026591598.1:2862847-2868076 GCF_907164565.1 Psammomys obesus | reverse complement strand
GAAGAAGAAGAAGAAGAAGAAGAAGAAGAAGAAGAAGAAGAAGAAGAGTGGGCTAGAGAGATGATTCAGCAGTTAAGAGCACTGGCTGCTCTTCCAGAGACACTGGTTCAATTCCCAGCACTCATATGGCAGCTCGCAACTGTCTGTTCTGTAACTCAAATTCTAGTGGCTCTGACTCCCTTACACAGACATATATGTAAGGCAAACACCAAATGTTCATAAAATAAATTAATTAAAATAAAATGTTTAAAATGAATAAACAAGAGAAAAAGAAATTAAATTGGACTGAGTGAGAATGAGGAACGATTGCTCGGGAAAGACTGGGAAGCCAGGCATGGGCATCCCAGAGTTCTATACACAGAGAAAACCCTGTCTTGAAAAAACAAAAACAGACAAACAGAAACCAAAACCAAACAGCAACAAAAACAAGCAACAGACTGGTAGACAATCTCAACAAACCGTACATTTAGCAAAGGACTTATAATTCAATTAGAAAATGGGCAAGAACTGTGAAGAGACATTTCTCCAAATTAAAAATTACAGAGGGCAAAGAAGCAGATGGAATAACAGAGAATACCATTAGCCTTGAAAAATGCAAATTAAGGGCTTGAGATTTCCCTACTCATTTATGAGAACCACTAACATTAAAATATCAGGGCCAGTAAGGATGTGAAAATACCAAATCATTCCTATACAGCTGCTGGGGTTGTAAATGGAGCAGAACTTGTCAAATATTCTCTTTAAAATAAAATACACCATTGCCATATGTCTTGAGAATTGCGCTCCTTGGTGTCTGACCCAGATAAAGGAAAGAAGATATTCACAGAAACACGCGCATGGCCCTCCATAGAGACACTATTTATAAAGCTCAAACCTGGAAACAAATGTCCCACAGATAGGTGAGTGGACAAAGAAACTGGTGATATGTTTATAGCATGTTAAAGGGTTAAGCTCCGGGCCCTTCCCCAAAAGACATATGCACATCCTGACTCCTAGACCAGGAAGTGTGGTTTTATGTGGACAAAAGGTCTTTGCAGAGGTGATTTATGTTAAGTGTCTTTAAAAAAAAAATGTGTGTGTATGTGTCCACAAAAGCCAGAAGAGGGGTCAGATCCCCTGGAGCTGGAGTTACAGGAAGCTGTGAAATGCTTGTCTCAGCTGCATAGAGAGTTCAAAGCATCCCAGACTGTATGAAACCCTGCCTGAAAAAAAATAAAATAAAATAAAAATAACTCCAAAGTGATGATTGGAGCATTGTACGCCTGTAGTTCCAGTATGCAGGAGAATTGCTAGAATCGAGGAAGTTCTGAGCTTATCTGGGCAGCATGGTGTGAGACCCTGGGCAGCTAGCATCACCAGGAGCTGGAAGGCACCAAGGAACATTCTTCCCTAAAGATTTCAGGGGATAAAGTAGACACTGGCCCTGCCAACACCTCAATTTTCAAACTCCTGGCCTCCAGAACTACACGAGAATAGGCACCTTTTAATTTAAGCCATCAAGTCTGAGATGATTTATTGAGACAGTTCTAAAACACAAACATGCTTTGGGATAGTTATTCAGCCATGAAAAAGCAGACTGTAGCATGGATCTGAAGGGCTGAGTGAAAAAAAAAATAAGGCTAGAGGTGGGGGTGCACACTTGTAATCTCAGAGCTCGGGGGGGGGGGGGGGAGCAGGATCAGTCATTTGAGGCCAGCCTGGGTTACTAATAGTGAGACCTCGTCTCAAGAACAAGCTACGGTGGGTCACGCCTTTAACGTCAGCACTCAAGAGGCAGAGGCAGGCAGATCTCTGTGAGTTCGAGGCCAGCCTGGTCTACATCACTACACAGTGAGTTTCAGGCTGGCCTAGTACTCACAGAGATCCTCCCGTCTCTTCCTCCAGAGTCCTGGGATTAAAGGCAATATGTCACTATGACATGGTGTGTATAGTGACATGGAAGTCCCTGGTCAACCTTTACCTGTGTATAAGCCCTCGGTGAAGGACCTGGTGAGACCCTGCCCTTTGTGGGGCTCTGTTGGGCTTGTTGTGACCGTGGTAGGAATCCAAATGTGATAAAAAAAGACACAGAAGTATGGCTCCACCCTCTACTGGAAAAATCGTCCGCTTTTAGTATTGAGTTACAGGTGTGCCAGATGTAACTGCTGGAGGAAACGGGATGAAGGGTACATGGGTTCCCTGATTTTCGTTATAACTTGAAATTACTTCAAAATAAAAAGCTAAAGGTTATCAATCATGGGCAGTCTTTGTGAGTGACTAACATTTTGACTGGTGTGGTGATTATATTGTGAGCACTGTTTTCAAGCTTCAACTAACCAGACCCTTCGCTTGGGTACATTCTTGAGGTTTTTGTTTGTTTGTTTGTTTGTTTGTTTTTAATTATATATAAAAAGAAAAGGCTTGTGTCTTCACATATATGGAGTTTTGTTTGCATGTATGTCTGTGTACCGCTGTGTGCCCAGTGCCTGAAGAGGCAGAAGAGGGTATGGGATCTCTCAGAACTGAAGTCACAGATGGCTGTGAGCCACCATGTGGGTGCTCTTAACTACGGAGCCGTCTCTCCAGATCCAGGATGCATATCCTTGCATAGTGGACTCCTACATTAAAAACAACCGCCAAGGTATGTGGAGAAATAAAGCAGCACTTTCAGCCTGACTTTTCCCAGCCCGAGACTAGAATACTCTATTCTTTGCTCCTCAAAACCTTAAAAATAGCATATATCAGCTGGGCGTGGTAGTGCACCCCTGTAATCCCAGCGCTGGGGGGGACACAGAGGCAGGTGGATCTCTGTGAGTTCGAGGCTAGACTGGTCTAAAAAAAATGAGTCCAGGACAACCAAGGCTTCACAGAGAAATTGTGTCTCGAAATACACATACACACACAAACAAACATCACTGAGTGTTTTTGATCAAGGCTTGCATATGATATGGGATGGATGGATGGAAAGTATGAAAGTATACTGAGGGCTACAGCAGAGGAGATGGAGACTGGCCCGCAGCCTACTGGAATAATCTAGATAGCATCTTGCTGACGTGTCTCAGGCCACTGTGTGTGGCTGAAGACTGGAGTAAGCTCATAAAACCAGCCAACCATAGGCTGCAGCCTCACCAGCCAGGAGTGAAATCACTCCAGGACATCAGTATTGGAAGTCTGGACCAGAGGCAATAATAACTTTGCATCCTGTGGGTCACTTTTTTTTTTTTTTTTTTACATCCTGTTTGCCTGTGAGACTGTGAGCTGCAGGACAGAGCTTTTTATGTCATTCCAACCCTCCTAGTCCTGAGAGTTCATTAATCCCAGAAAACCAGTCAACCATCCTTTACTGCTAATGATTAATAATGCCCTTTGCTCAAGGAAATATATAGCTAACGAAAATATAAAGGAGGGCTGGGGAGATGGCTTATCAGTTAAGAGCACTGGGTGTCTTCTAGAGGATCCATGTACCTAGCACCCAAAAACTGTCTGTAACCCCAGTTCCAGAGGGCATGATGCCCTCTTCTGGCCTTCGAGGACACTGCATGCACGCGGAACATTTACATGCAGAAAAACACCCATCTGCCTAAGAAATAAATAAAAGTTTTAAAAAAGAAATAAAATCTGAGCTTGGAGGTAGTGGTGCACAACTTTAATTCCAGTAGTCGGGAGGCAGAGACGAACTCTGTAAGTCTGAGGCCAGCCTGGTCTACAGAGCAAATTCTAGGACAACCAGGGCGACACAGAGAAACCCTGTCTCAAAAAATTAAAAACAATAATAAAGTAGGAAGGAGAAGTTTATATTTAAGAAGTTAGTAAATTAGGTGACTGTCGGGACTGCAGACTCATACCCAATTTACTGTTTGAAACAGCCAAAGAGCATTTTTAGCAGCGAAGCCTAAAGATACAATAACATCTACATAAAAATGTGTAGAAGCTGGACCTGATGAGGAACATGGGTAATCCTAGCCTTCAGGAGTTTGAAGCAGGGTTGTGAGTTTGAGGTCAGCCTAACCAGACCCTGTCTCCGAAACAAGGAGAGAGGGAGGAAGGAAGAGAGGGAGGAATCTTGGATAGGCTGAGGCTTAATTCCTAAATTGCCCTGTGGGTGCGGCATTCTTAAAGAGAACCCTGGATCTGGGAGCCTTTAGTTACTTTTCTACTTTCTGCAACAAAGTATCTGACAAAAGCAACTTAAGGAACAAAGGCTTTATTTTAGCTCACAGTTTTAACTCTCTTCCAATTGGAGGCCTGGAGCAAGAGCAGGAGACAGCTAGTTAACAATGTATCTTCATTGTTCTCTCCTTTTTAGTCACTCTAGGACCTCAGTACATACACCCGTGGCTCCCTCATTTAGGGAAGGTCCTCCTGCCTCAATGAACTCCTCCTCCTTGACATCAGATACAATCTTTCTAACCTTTTCTGCTCAGCTATGCCCAGAGGTTTGTCCCATTGGCTAGGTGACTCTGTTAAGTTTACAGATTTTCCATCACAGGAAACCTGGGTGTTTTTGTCTATTTCATACAATCAAGCCTAACTATGGGCTAATTCCACACATTTGGTCCCCTCCCCCACTTTTTTCTAGATTTGAGACAGGGTTTTTCTGTGTACCTTTGGTTGTCCTAGACATGCTTTGTAGACCAGGCTGGCCTCCAGCTCATATCCATCTACCTGCCTCTGCCTCTCAGAGTGCTGGGATGGTCCCTCTTTTGTTATTGTGCCTGATTCTACAACTTTCACTGTCATGCCTTTGGCTTGGTGCTGACTCCCCTCCCAGAGGCTATAATTAACCCATTCATTCATTCATTCATTCATTCATTCATTCATTCATTCATCTAATTAAGAAATCTTCATTAAGCATATTCTTAGAAATGGGAGTAAAATAGAGACAAAGTATGTGCAGGTCCTTCCTCCACAGGCTTTTGTTCTTATCCTTGTCATGGGAATGCTTTTTGAGACAAGTTTCTGGGGCTAGCCTCAAACATGCTCTATAACCGAGGCTAGCCTTGAGTTCTTGATTCTCCTTCTCCCAGAGTACTAGGATGACAGCATACATTACTATGCCTGGCTCTCAAGCAGCGCTTAGGCAGCTCAGCAACCCAGGTGACAAAGGGACAGGGACTATAGAAGCCTGGGACACAGTAGCAGAGCCTGCCCTCGCCATGCCTATGTACCTACTATCTTAATACCCAGACTCTCTCCACTTTCAAGCCAGTGCCTCTTCAGAAACTTCCTCACTGGAGCGCTGTATTTCCA
>NW_026591598.1:2836335-2857847 GCF_907164565.1 Psammomys obesus | reverse complement strand
CGAGGGCCCCGCACCTGCAGCGCGGGGAGTGCGGGGCGCGCGGGGGCGCCCGGGTGCCCTCGGGCTGCCGCTGCCCGGGCCCGGGGAGGCGTGCGTCCTGGGGGGAAATAGGGCGCGCGAGGGGGGACCCGCACGAGCGGGCAGGGCTCCCCGGGATCGGCCGCCGGCACCGACGCCCCGCCGGTCCTCGGTCACGCGTCCCTGCTCTTTGTCAGCCACGCGCGCGGCGGGCACGCGGACCCACCCGCGCCGCCAGCGGCTCCCGGGGCCGCCCCTCCCCCACGCCGTGGGGGTGGAGGGGAGGTGGGGAGGGCCGCAGCCTGTCAGTGCCGGGGCAGATGCCTGAAGGCGACCCAGGTGGCCTGGGGGACCCTTCGCATGCCTGGGGGGGGTGGAGGGGGTGTGGGCGCGCGTTCCTGCGGAGCCGGGATGGATGGAGTGACCCGAGTGATTGAGGAGGAGTCGGGCGGAAGCCCGGAGGTCACACAGGTGTGAGTGTGTGGGACTGTCACCGAGCGGGTAGAGCCGAGGAGGGCCCGGGTTCTCAGGGAGGAGGCCTTGCTTTTGCCGGCCTTTGTAGTAAAAATGGGCGTCTAGGAGGGGATAGGGGCGGCTCTGGGATGAAGCAGGTGGTCTGAGAGGAGGGGCAGTCTCCTGCCCAGCGCTGAGGGTGGGATGGGTTCGTGGCCTGAGTTTCCTGGAGGCTGGGGCTGTCGCTTCAGCACCTAACCGGACAAAAAGGGTGGGAGGGAGGTACAGGGAGGTGATGGTGAGACTGGGGGGTGGGGAGGGGATGTGTGCCACCTTAAAGGGCAAAGCTAGGCCGGTCCTGGTAAGACAGGGTCTCGGCGTTCCGTGGGAAGAGCCGCACGCCCCGGCACAGGAATGCCCTGGCAGGGCTGTTCTCTGTCTGCTTGGGGTGTCGTGGAGCTCCCCTGCACCGTGAGATGGTTCTTTTGTCATCTGAGTCCTGTGCTTCTGGGGGACATGTCAGGGACCCGCAGGAGACAGTCTCTGCCTCTTGCTGCTTCTCAGCCGAGATTCCCAGAACCCAGGAGGAGCTGTGCCAGCGACCCAGCCATCCAGGCCACTTCCCTGCCCGGCGCAGCCCTGTGTATAGATGTTCCCTGATTCCCCGTGAAGAAAAGTTGACAGCTCTTGCTCTCCTTGGATTCTAGAGCCGCGACAGAACTACCTACCTGAGCTAGAGCTGGGGCCTTATAGGAGGGCTGACAGCTGAAGGCATGCGCCGGCTTGGCTCTGAGAGCCCTTGGGGTGGTGGGCCATGCGCAGCAGATGGATCCAGGCAGGGAGCTGGGCCTGGCTGAGGGAAGGCTGCCCGGTCTGTCTGGTGGAGCCCAGCTGGCTTGGAACAATTGTCTCCACTCTTCTCCCTCCACGAGCATACTGACCAGAAAAGCTGGCGGTCCTTCCCATCACCCCTGCCCCCATGCTGTGTGATGTATTCCCATACAGCCCTCGGAACGAGCCAATGAATATTTTATCTAATGCCTGCTGCGTGACATACACGGCACCAGCTAAGTTTACATGCACATTTCACGGTGTCCTTAAAATATCCTCCAAGGAGACGTATTGCCCCTCCCCCACTGTGCAGATGATGAAACTGAGTCTCCAAAAGGTGGAATGACTTGACCCTGAGCTCACCAATTGTAGGTGACTGGACCAGGTCTGCTTTGCTTCAGGTTTAGTGCTGTGTCTGATCTGTGTGCAGGAGAAATCGGGAATTTCCACCTATTCTAGCTCATGCTTCTCTTCCTTCCTCCCTGTGAGATCGTGTGTTAGCTTTTGAAAATACTTCCCATCTGTTGTCCCATTTTATCCGTATAGCATTCCTGGGAGGTAAGAAGGGGAATATAATAATATATTCTGTATTGGCTGCTGACTAGGTACCTGGCTTCAAATGGCAGGATCTTGCTTAGTTCTTGCAAAGAACACTGTAGATTAGATACTAACATCACTCCCATCTTATAGATGAGTATGTCGAGGGTAACAAGATTAAATGGCTTCTCCAGGGCCATACAGCTAATGAATAATAGAGTAGAATTTGAACTCATATGGGTCTGCTTGGCTATTAGGAATAGGAGCTAACATTCACACAGTATTTTTGCTTGTTTTAGACAGGATCTCACTATGTAGCCATGGCTGGCCTAGAACTTGCCATGTAGATCAGGCTGGCCTTGAACTCACAGAGATCTGTCTATCTCTGCCTCCTGAGTGCTGGGATTACATGCATGCTCTACCATGCCTGGCTAAAAATTTATTATTTTAAATTCTGTGTATGTTCGTGTTGTTTGTGTATGAATATGTGCATATGAGCACGGGTGCCTGAAGAGGCTAGAGGAGGGTGTCAGAGCCCTGGAGCCAGAGTTACAGGTCGTTGTGAACCTGAAGTGGATGCTGAGACCCTAAGTTGGGTCTCCTACAAGAATGGCATGCTCTCTTCACCATCCTCTGTATAGCCCAAGTTTGCTTGTTTGTTTGAGTCAGGGTCTCCCACATAGCCCAGGCAGCCGCTGAACTCCAGATCTTCCTGTCTCAGCCTCTTAGGCTCCTGAGTGCTGGGACTATAGCTGTGTGTACCATAGCCAGCCAGTGTTCATGATTTATAAGGATTCGAGGCTAGGGTTGTAACCCAGCGGGTAGAGCCCTTGCCTAGCATGTGCAATATTCAGCATTGGGGGTAGGGAGGAAGATTTATAGCTCTCTCTCTCTCTACTCTGTATTCCAGGCTGACCTGGTACTCAAGATGTAGACTAACTCTAAATTTGTGGGGATCCTCCTACCTCTCTCTCTGCCTTCCTTTCTTGTTTTTTTTTTTTCATCTTGATTATTAAAGGGGAAATTATTAATTTTTGTGCGTGTGAGTGTTTTGTCTGCATGTCTGTGTACCCTCTGCATGCTCGGCACCTGCAGAGGCCGGAAGAGGGCATCAGATCCCTGTTTGGTACCAGGAATAGAAATGAGGACCTCTAGAAGAGTAGCCAGTGCTATTAACTGTATCTCCAGCCTCTGTTTCTCAAGCCCTGGGATTACAGGCATGAGCTACTTGTTTGTTTGAAACAAGATTTCATGTAGCCCAGGATAGCTTTAAACTGTTTAGCTGAGGCTGGCCTTGTACTCTTGATCCTTCTGCCTCTATCTCCTAAGAGATGGCTCTTTTTTCTTAATGTTTTATTTATTTATTTTTATTCAATGTGCATTGGTGCATTGCCTTCATGTATGCCTGTGTGAGGGTGTTGGATCCCCTGAAAATGGAGTTACAGACAGTTGTGAGCGGCTGTGTGGCTGCTGGGAATCAAATCTGGGACCTCTGGAAGAGCAGCCAGTGCTCTTTAACCACTGAGCCGTCTCTCCAGCCCCAAGTGCTTGCTCTTGTATGTCTGTATGTCTGTTGCCTGATATAGTTTTCCCTTAGGCTCCATAAAGTCGTCTTGGCATGTGTTATTTCATTTTCTAAATGAAGAAACTGGGGTTCAGGTAGGTAAAGAGGTCAAGTTAGGAGCAGAGGCAGGAGTAGGGACCCAAGTCTCGGCGTTCCTCATGTGACCCTTCCGTTGTGTTCACATTCGCCCCTCTCTCCTCCAGATCCCTTCTCCCAGGACATCTAGTCCTTCCTGTAGCCACCCGTGCTTGGGCCATGTCTTCCTCTGACGAAGAAACGCTCAGTGAGCGATCCTGTCGGAGTGAGCGGTCATGTCGCAGCGAGCGATCCTACCGGAGCGAGCGGTCAGGGAGCCTGTCTCCCTGTCCCCCTGGGGACACCTTGCCCTGGAACCTGCCACTTCATGAGCAGAAGAAGCGGAAAAGCCAGGATTCGGTGCTGGACCCTGCCGAGCGTGCCGTGGTCAGAGTTGCCGGTAAGCGAGGTCTCCGGCTAGGGGAACGGTGTGACTGTGGGGTTGAAGGAAGGGTGCGGGCCAGCACGCACCAGCCAAGTCAGCTGGACTCTAGTTTGTTGTTAAGATTATCATTGTTGCAAAGATGATGAAAAGACATTCAAGAGAAACCTGAAGGAAAAAACCCAAAAACCCTGTCTCTCCTGTGCTGAATGAGGCCTATTCTCATTTCTGTACCTTTCCGCCTGTGTTTTTTCCATTCAGCTGGATTTTCTGTATATAATAGTTACCTCCATGGCTTATGTTCCAGGGTGGCTCTGTTTCTTCATTTTCCCTTAAAAAGATCTTCTGATTTACATCTCAGCCTTTATGGGTTATTTTTTAATTTATTTTTGTTTTTTGTCTCATTATGTAGCTCTGGCTGTTCTGAAACTCACTCTGTAGACCAGGCTGGCCTCCAACTCACAGAGATCCTCCTGCCTCTGCCTCCTGAGTGCTGGGATCAAAGGCGTGCGCCACCACACCCAACTCAGACTTTATCATTATTATTAAAGGCTGTGTATATTTTGTGGTTTTTCTAAGTCCTATTCTTTTTCCACTGTTCTGCTGTGGTGGACAGTGCTATAATGATCATGTTTAGGACTAAAAGCTTTTGATTTCCATTGTGTTATTTCCTTCTAAGGAGGTCTTTAGAGAAGCCGATTTTATTCATACAGCCCTTTGAAGGTTGTATGTAGGTTCTCCAGTAACTTGGCATGAGGGCTAGGAGCTGCCTCCCATTGTCCGGAGGAGCCTGCCTGCCCCTTGCAAGCAGCGGTGCTTAGGAGTGTAGCTTTGGTCTCACATGAGGCAAAGAGTTCCAGGTGATGATGGGTGCTTAGAATTGAACCTGGGTCCTCGGCAAGAGCAGCCGGTGCTCTTAGCTGCTGAGCATCTCTCCAACCCCTAGCACAGTGTCTGACTTAATAATAAGAGCTGCCTCACTCAGGGCACCTAGAGCTGTCTCCCTGAGGTGTGCTCAGCGTCTCAGCTTATGTTGGTGTCACCATGCATGTAGAAAGACAGAGAAGCGCTGCATCTCATCCGGTGAAGCCTTCAGCTCTCAGTCCTTAGCCAAAAACTGTCCTGCCGTCTGCTTGTGTCAGTCAGACAACACACCTGCCTCCTTCACCCGGACCTTCTGAGCAACCTAATGGTTCTGGTTCCCTCGGTCTTTTCCTCCTTCTTCCACATGACCATCAGAGCATTTTATTCTAAAGTGCAAACCTGCTCCTGTTACCCAACTGCATAGAACCCATTTCTGGCTCCTCGTTGCCTGTGAAATAAAGGCTCCAACATTAAGACCCACCCCAAACCAGGACCCATTCTATCTCTTCCGCTTCACCTGCTGGCCAGCCAGCACCTCTACATAGCCCTGCAGCACTGTGCAGTAGCTCCCTTGCCCTTCAAGGTACGCAGCTCGTGGGAACAAACCTCTAGGCTTTAATTTTCTTCTCTGCAAGATGTTGGCTGTTCCTCCTCCACTCCTAAGTACCAGCCCTTCTAACCCCACTGCCCCAGCAGTATCCAAAGCCTCCTCCTCCACTCTTATATTCAGGCTTCTCTCCTCCTGTTTGTTCCCTTGCACAGCAGAACAGTTAACCCACAGGGAGCCCATAACTCCCTCACAACTGAGCAGTTCAGTGCTGTGAGTTATTTTATGTGTTGATCTTCACTTATGTGGGACCTTGGGCATGCTACAGATCACCAAGTAAGGAGTGACCCGCCAAATGAGTGAAAGAAGTGTTTAGAGGCTGATATGTGGCAGAATGTGATGAGGGACAGGCAGTAGGCCCTGGTGTGAAGGGAGGGGCTTATGTAGATTTGCAGGTCAGGAAAGGTGCAGGAGTGAGCCCCGGAGAAGGAGACAGCAAAGAACCTTGGCAGGCAGGCTGCAGTTTGAACTGCTGGTGGGAAAAAAAAAAAAAAAGAGCCGTTGGAGGAAGTCCTTCTCAAGTGTTTCAGCCCTAAAAGATCAGTTAGTAACAAGGTTGGGAGCAGGCCCTAGAATGCAGGAAGGGTTTATTTGCCTCCAGCCTTGATGGGGCATAACTCAAGGGCCTCTGAGTCACAGAGCTTTCATTCTCCTTGAAGGCAGAGTGGATGCATCATTTTCCTTTCCTTATACTTCCTAACCCATCCTCCCTCACTAACACACAGTTCTAGATGGCTTTGTGACAGTTTCTCCCAAGTCTTCTCCAAGAAGGCTCTGCTGTTTAAGATTCTAGTCTAGGCAATACATCAAGGGGAATCAAGGGGGCCTAATCCTCAGGCAAAGGCCCTCAGGACCCTGCCAGGTCAGCTGAGCAAAGGGCTGGGTAGGTGTTGGGCTGTGTTATTTGTGCTTTGCTTCTCGCCTCATGCTGATCTTCGCACACTGACACCACCAATGACTGTCTTGGGGAGGGGGCTGGACCAATGAGGCTGGAGATGGGAAAACTGCCATGTTTAAAAATAGCAGTGCTGCAGTTGGGTGTGTTTCTTTAGCAGGAGAGAGGAGAGGCCTCACAGACAGGCAAGACTGCTACTTTAGCATCTGGCTGAAGTCTCCATACGATTTTAGAATGTTGTGGGGGCTCCACCGGAGTAATGGAATAGGCAGCCTTGCCTCTGGGGAGACTCCCACGTGTGGGTGCAGGGGTGCCAGGAGACCCTGAATGCTCTGAAGCTCCCTAGAGCAGAACTTGCCTTCTGGGAGGAAGTGAAGTCGGGCTCACACTGGAAGCAGTTGTGTCCTGTGTAATTGTCTCCTCCTCCAGGTTTTGGGTTATGAAGCTAAGCGGGAGGTGTCAGAACCAGCCTCGTCAAACATAGATTCTTCCCAGTCCCTCACCCCTTTTGGTGTCTTGAGCAGGTGTTAGGACCCCAATTTTAGTTCAGGGGCTGATGAGAACTCCCTAACTGGTCACCATGTTAGAGAGAGGTAAGCCAGGACTGAGACAGCTGTTTTACAAGACAGACTCCTCAGACTCCCAGACACTGCCCCCAATCCCCCTTCTGTGTCCCATACCCCTTTTTTACCTTTTGTCTCCCTCCTTGCCAGCTCTGTCCTCAACTCCTAGAGCCTAGCACCTCTGAAATGTACAAGAGGCAGTTATGAGAGCTTTAGTGTTAGTACAGTGATTTCAAAAGGCTGTGAGCTAGTCAGGATACATGCCCCGAGGCCTTGGGGACCTGCCTCAAGTCACATAAGACTGGCAGGCACAGATCTAGGTTATTCCAAGCATGAGGTTATTCCCATTTCTTAGGCAACCTGGCCTAGTCAGACTCTTGTGCAGGTGGCAATTTAAATAGCTGGCCGCGCTTTCCAAGTCCCTGCTGGGAGCAGCCTCGAGATCCTGGCCTACAGAAAAAGGAGAAGGCAGTAACAAAAATGGAGAGAGCCAACAGTCTGTCCCAGCATCTTTCTTAAACTCCACACCTGAGACCTTTCAGTTGCTTCTTCTCTGATGTAATAACTATTCTTACTCATTGGGGGCGGGGGGGTCAGTAAGGAAGTGGGGGAGCTGGGCAAGTTATTTTAATGGGGTATACAACCCCATAGAATAGAAAAGGGAAAGCTGGGTGAGGTGTTGCAGGCCTGAATCCCAAACTTGGGGAGTCAGAGGCAGGCAGATCTCTGAGAGTTCGAGGCCAGCCTGGTCTACAAAGTGAGTTCCAGAACAGCCAAGGCTACATAGAGAAACCTGTCTCAAAAAAAAAAAACCCCAAAAATAACAGAAATAAGGAGAAGAAAAAGAAAGGGAGAGCAGTAAAAATGCTGTATTCTTTGAGGCCTATAGGGGACAGGTGAAGAAAATAGGTATTGTGTGTTTTTACAACCGTATAACTCTAGGGGGCACCATTCACATTTGGCATTATGGATTTGTAAAGTTTTTATGACTAGGTTTTTGCAGATACGGGTCAAGTGTCTTGTTTTGACCAGGGCAGGGCTGGTGCAAAGGGATTCATCGCCTTCCACTCATCAAATAGATAGTATCCACTTAACACCACGTATTTAGGCCCTTCTGGGCTTTTGTTTTGTTTTGTTTGAGACAGGGACTCCTACAGCCCAGGCTGGCCTGGGACAATCCGTGTAGCAGAGGCTGACTTTGAAATCTCATCTTTCTGTCTCTACCTACCAAGAGATGGGTTTCAGGTATGTGTCACCAAGCCCAGCTCTTTTGTTTGATTTGTTTATCTTTTGAAGATTGAGAACATTTCATTAGAACCTACAAGAAAATCCCCAGTGCAGGCAAGATGTAAATCCCAGCAGCTGCCTGGGGGAGGAGCATGGAGAAGAGAAGGGAAAATGCCATGATGCTTGAGTTGTGCCAACCTAGCCCATACTGTGGTAGTAAGTCTGTGCCTGGGATGTAGCTTCATCTGATATACTGCAAAGTTCATTTTACTCAACTCTGCTCTGAAATCTTGCCAGTTACATTAAGAATATTTAATTTATAGCTATCATTTGTTATTTAATACATTAATGCCATGGTGTTTGAGTTCAGCCTGCCTAGAGGTCTGCCATGTGACGTAGGGAGCCACATGGGGAGGAGAGCTTAGAGAAAGAGTAAGGAAGCCCCAAGTGCCAGGGAAAGCATCCTTCAATGGCCAAGAGAACGGAGGAAAGAGTTATGCTTTTCTGATTAGTTAGAAAAGTGAGCTGACTTAGGGAGCCGAAGCTGCAAGTCTGTTGCCCATAAGGAGACTGCTTGTTGTTCTGTTTTTCAAAACACATTCATATGCTACCCCCCTTTTTTGTTTCTTTGTTTTTGTTTTGTTTTTGTCATTGATATTCAAAGATAGATGAAGATGTGGTCCTTTCTTCACAGAAATCAGTCTAGTTTGAGAGGGTGGAAGGAAAGAAATTGATTACGTCGTGAAAGCTGGACACACAGGAACTCAGGCTAAGGATGCACATAGCCTGGGTTAACCAGCTGGCAGCGGCATAGAAAGCACTGCTCATTCATTTGAGCTGTTCCCAACATCCATTCCATTAGATCCTTCTCCAGGAAGCTGCCTCTGATCTCTCCTATCAGACCATGTATCTCTTCCTAACCCTTCTAGGTCTTACATTCAAGCTTTGTTCCCAGGTTCAATGTTCACACCTTGTTATAATCTTATAATCGGGAGTAGCATCTTGCTTTTCTGACCCCGGCAGACAGTCATGAGAACACTGTCATGTTCTTCACAGAAAGGCATCTGCTTCTCCTTTTTGTCCATGCAACGCTACTCCAGGACAGCAGATTCATTCATCCATCATCCATCCATCCATCCATTGAAAAGATTGAGCCCCAGCTATGTACCAGGAGCTACTATAACAGTTGTATACAGAGTCAGGACATCTAGCCAAATGACTTTACTGTGAGAGCTTCAGTTTTGTCTGTAAAAGGGTGGCTGTGATACCTGCTTCTAGGGACCACTGAATGAGGGTCGGAACCAACTGATGAGGCTTCCTTGCCTGTTCCTGTACTCGGTGTGATCTTTCCTATTACTTGGATAGCAACCAAAAGAGACAGGGAAGGCTGCAGGAGGCCAGCAGTTTCCTGGGCCAGCAAGGAATGGGCCTGAGCTTGCCACTCCTGTCGTTTTCTTTTGTTCCTTCTGAGGCCTTGTCAGAGAGCAGATGAAAATACTTTGTTCTGGCTAAGCCAAAGATGGAATCAAGGGTTGTAGGAATGGGAAATGGGACCCTAAAGAATAATTCTGCTGGGAAGCCATGTTCTTGGGCAGGCAATCTTTCTCACCCCAAGCATTTTGGAGCTTTGTACCCAAGAAGGCTCCTTCTCTTCCTGTCTTCTCTTGCTCCTTCTGACTGTGTGGTGAGTCCCTGGCTCTATCCTGGAGCTTGGTTTCAATAGCAGGAGAAGCCTGGGAAAGTGGGGCAGAGTGAACGGTAGCTAGACACCACCAGCTCAGCTGCAGTGCTTTGAAAGTAAATCTGGGTCACATTCACTGGAGGGATAAAAAATGACCACGTGGGCAGAATTCTGTGCAAGCGGCAAAAAAGACAGCCAAGCTGTCCTTTCCCTGAGGCTCAGGGTCCCTTTGGGACCCCAGCTGGTAAGGGAGGAGGTTGTCGCTGCATTGCAATGTACAATCCTGTCTTTATGCCATTGGTTTCCCATCATGCTTTTCAAGTGAATTCCAGGTAATACAGAGCAATAGCAGTCTGGCTTGGGGCTGTCTGCCCTGAAGGTTAGGAATGCAGAGGAGGGAGTGGATGTTTTGGGGATGGTGGAAGGCTGTCATTTCTTAGAGATGAGATACCACTAGGAGAACTGACCATAATAGGATCCAGAACTGCGCTTGCCTCTGCTCTAGCAGTACTCCACCTCAGGAAGGCCTGTGACCACCCCTGGGTGGGAGATTTCATTATCCACCCTCTCCGAGTGTTATATTGAGCCCATCTGGCACCTTTTCTTATAGTTTTAGCTGAGACCTGCTGTGGTATGGCTTTATAGACTACCTGTAGCAATTAGAGCAGAAGCAGGCCAGATTCCTGGTTCTGCCTTGACTCTTCTGGAGGAACAGAAGGGGCCTTCCTAGCTGGGATCTCTCATTGGACCAAGGTTGCTGCTAAAGAGATGTGAAGGCCCTGTATCTTGAAGAATGATTATGGTCTGTGCTCTACTCCTACCCTAGAAGTTTTTACTTTATGGTCAAGGGGTAGATTCTGTTCAGAGCCTCTGAGAATGTCTCCGGGCACACTCTCCTTCAATTGCTCATTTCCACAGTTATTTTCTCTCCCATTCATTCATGCAAGGGAATGGCTTTGCATATCTCATTTGGGACCCTGCAAAACTTACTAACTTGATTAGTAAAACTTACTAACTTGATTACTTACTAAAAAACTTACTAACTTGATCGGTCCCCACATTTTAATTGTTAAAATTGGGGTGCAAGAGAAGTGCTTCAGAGTCTTGGAAAGTATATGAGCTCCAGGGCGTAAGCCGCCTGGCCCTGTGTCAGCTCTGCAGGTGACCCTTTATCTATATTGGCTAGTCCTCTCAGTGTCATGGATTCACTCACACACATTGCCACTGGTCTAAGAATGTGCTGATCTACCCCCTTCCTCTTTCGTTGGTCATGTACTTGCTGACTCCATAAATGTTCCTTTAGTTATTTTATTCAAGACTCAGCTTGGGCTTCAGGGTCCAGCTACCACCCACGAAAGCAGTGAGGATGCAGCTTGAGCTGTATTGAGCTTAAGCTGGAAAAAAAAAATTGTGGAAATTCTGTGGGGAGAGGACCTCCTCCTGCACCTGCCCATCTGGGACCCAGAGCAATGAAAGCCTTTGATCGGGGATTTAGAAAAGAACCAGGAGCTTGATGGAGCATCCAGAAGAGAGAGGGCATGCCCGTTGTGTTTTTATTCTTTCTCTCCTTTCTTTGCCCTCAGTAGGAAGGGAGGAAAATGAAAAGAGAACAGTTGGTGGAAGTTAGGGATTAAAAAACACAGAGGGACAGAGGGTGGGTCAAGGAGTGAACGTTGGACCCAGCTTGGGAGCTCCTGAGAGCTGACCCTGGCTGTGCTGCTGCTGAGCCTAAATGTTAACCAGGCCATTAGACATGTCATTTCATTCCCACAGAACCCTGGGAAACCACTGCTAGCTGCGACAGAAAAACTAAGCAACTCGTCTGGGTTGTCCAGCAAGCTAGTGGGAAGCTGGGGTTCAGCATTGTCAGTATGCATGGTGTCTCTGAAGCCCCACAGGCACAATATTCCCTTGGAGTTACCCAGTACTTTGCTTCAGGTCCAACTGATGCCAAAGGGAAGCTCGCCCCAGGAAACTAATACAAAAGCAAAGAGAATGGTATTCTGAATATCCATCACCCAGAAACAAGAATTACCAATCATAACTGGCCTTGGTGGTGCATACCTTTAAACAAAGCATTCATGAGGCAGAGGAAGATGGATCTCTGTGAATTCAAGCCATCCTGGTCTACAGAGTGAGTTCTAGGCCAGCCTGAACTACAGAGTGAGACCCTGCCTCAAAAGGAAAGAAAAAAAAAAAAAAAGAAAGAAAGAAAGAAAGAAAAAAGAAAGGAAGGAAGGAAGGAAGGAGGAAGGAAGGAAGGAAAGAAGGAAGGAAGGAAAGAAAGAAAGAAAGAAAGAAAGAAAGAAAGAAAGAAAGAAAGAATAATGATGAATCTTATTCTATCCATGTGCCCCATCCTGCTGTCATAGTTATGTAAAAGAAAGTTCAGAGCTAGGCCTGGTGCTATAGGTTTCTCAGGAGGCTGAGGCAGGAGGATTGATGGTTTAAGGCCAGCTTGAGGAATTTTAGTGAGACTCTGCCTTAGAGTAAAAATATAAAAGGCAACTGGGGACATAGCTCAGGGCTAGACTGCTTGCCTAGCCTGCAAAGGGCTTTAGGTTCAGTCCCCAATACTGAAAAAGAAAAGCTGGGCAATGGCATACTTTTCCCTGCCCTCCCCTCCCCAAGTTACTTATTTTTATTAGCATGTATCTATTGTATAAAATAATGGCTTAAAAAAATTCAAGACAGGGTTTCTCTGTGTATCCCTGGCTGAGCTGGACCAGACTGACCTTGAACTCGGTGCTTTGTTTCTCTACCTCCCAAGCACTGGGATTAAAGGCCTGCACTGCCACCACCTGACCATCTTTCCTTTGTCTTCTGAATGCTAAATTATAGGCATATACTACCAAGCCTGGCAATGCAAGATCTCTTTCTTTCTTTCTTTTTCTTTTTTTTTTTTTTTTTTAAGAATTATTATATATATATATACACAATGTTCTGTCTGCATGTACACCTTTCATCAGAAGAGGGCACCAGATCTCATTATAGATGGTTGTGAGCCACCATGTGGTTGCTGGGAATTGAACTCAGGACCTCTGGAAGAGGTGCCAGTGCTCTTAACCCCTGAGCCATCTCTCCAGCCCCTCTTTCTCTTTTTATCTAGCTATATACCTTGTTTGTTTGTTTTGTGACAGGGTTTTTCTGTGTAGCCCTGGCTATCCTGGTCACCCTACAGACTAGTTTGGCCTCAAACTCAGGGAAACACTTGTTTCTGTCTCCTGAGTGCTGGGATGTGCCACACCTGGCTGGCCTATGTTTTTATCATTACTATGGAGACAGGGCCTCTCTATGTAGTCCTGGCTGTCCTGAAACTCTCAATGTAGAGCGATGTGGCCTTGAACTCCCAGAGATCTGCCTGCTTTTACTGAGTATTGGGACTTAAAGCTTGTGCTGCTATGCCTGCCTTTAAATATTTTTAAGTTTGTATATTTTTGTAGTTCTGGGGATCAAGCATAGGGCCTCTTATATGTCAGAAATTTTCACCTTTAAAATTTTTTACATGTATGAAATGCTTGGCACCACATGTACGTATGTGTACCATGTGCATGCCTGGAGTCTGAAGGGGCTGGAAGAGGGCATCGTATTCCCTGGAACTGGAGTTCCACATGGTTGTGAGCCAACCTGTGAGTGCTAGGGCTACCACATGAGTGTTGGAGCCACCTTGTGGGTGCCAGGGACTGAGCTCGTGTGTTCCTCAAGAGAAAGTGCCCTTAACTTCAAGCCATCTCTTGGGCCCCTCTCCCATCCTTTTGTGAGACAAGGTCTTGCTGTGTAGCCCAGGTTGACCCAGTGCTTGAGATCCCTCTGCCACAGCCTCCTGAGTGCTAAGAGTACAGATTACCACCATCCCAGTGCCCATCTCCCTGTCTTTCTTGAGGTAGTCTCATGTGGCACAGGCCCATCTTAACTGGCTCTCTAACTTCCTGTCTTCATCTTGAGTTCTGGGACTATTTATTTACTTATTATTATTATTATCGCATTTTTGAAACAAGGTCTCAGTATGTAGCTCTGGCTTTCCCAGAAATCACTATGTATACCAGGCTGGCCTCGAACCCACGAACATCTGTCTTCCCCTGCCTCCCAAATGCTGGCATTAAAGGCATGCACCACTAAGAGTTCTGGCATTATGTGTACCGTCACACCAAGTTTACAGAGTAGTGGGAGCAGAACCCAGGACTTCATGCATACTAGGGAAGCAATCTATGAACTGAGCTATATGCCCTGTCTCCTGCCCCACTTGTCAACCATCATTATTTCACCACCACTCTTCCCTAGTTTTTAATATGTTTATCTACTTCCGAGTCCACATCTGAAGACGACAGCTGGAGCCACTGCCCAGAGGCCTCAGGAGGTATTCTGGCTCCAGTGCTGAGTCCCAGGGTCGTGTGTCCCTCTTAGTGTCGCCTGGGGATCCCGATCCTTCTAGACAAGATTCATGCTCCTTCTCCAAGAACACACAGCGTGAGAAGGCTTCAGCGTGTCTGTCCTGTAACCAGAAGCTGGTTTTTGACGGTGCGTCTGTGGTACCTGAAACACTTCACCGCCATGACCTTGGCTTTAGTTAGAATGCCGCCAGCGAATTGAGGAGAGCACCCCAGAAATTGATTTTGAGGCTCAGTCTCAAAACTTGAGAGCTGAGCTGGGTGGGATGGTGCACGACTCTAACCTCAGAACTCAGGAGTCAGAGGCGGTGGACCTCTGTGAATTCGGGGCCAGCCCGGCCTACAGAGTGAGACCCTCCTGCTCCTATCATCAAGAAATGAGGAACACACACACACACACACACACACACACACACACACACACACACGAGATCCAGGAGGGACACTGGGAAGCACAGGACGTCAGGACTACATAGACAGACTGTCTCAACAAGCAAGGCCAAAACAAAGTAAGAAGCTGAGACAGAATCCTAGTCTTTCATGGGTGGGAGACTCTTAAGATCATAGAGGGAAGGAATTCTGCCTTGTCAGCAAACCCTATATTTAAGGCTTGAGTGGATGCACAGTATGACAATGACGACTCACATCTGTGTAGCACGTTGAGGGTCTTCACACCCTTTCTATGCACTGTGTCCTGAGACACCCGGGCAGGTGAGGCATTCCATTCTTTGGGATAGTTGCTTGTTAAGGGTCACTGTACTCATTCTCTGGAGTAAGGATGGGGCATTCTTTGGCAGTGGCTCTGAGACGCCAGAGGAGACGGCCTAGAGAGAAGTTAAGGTGGTGCGACTTGGCCAGTTGCTATGGTTACCCAGCCATCTGGGTAACCATTTTGAGGGTTGCCATGGTGATGGGCTGCTGGGTAAGCAGGGAACCTTCTTCCTGGGTGGCTGGCACCATTCAGGCTTTTGAGATGAGGAATACTGCACGTTCAGAACAGAAGGGGGCAGCACAAGAGCAGGCAAAGTTGGCTGTCCTGGGGCAGATTAAGAGACTTGGGGCAAAATTTAGATTTCCAGACAAACAATTTTGTCTGGGACTGGCCAAAGCGGGAGGGGCTGGACCTGGAGGCAGGACTCCTAAGAATAAGACTGAGACAAGAACCTGGCAATTTGCTTCCCACCAAATGATCACACTGAGCAGACCCTGCCCTGCCTGCTACCAGCTTCTGCTGGGGAATGTAAAAGACACAGCTGATAGTATTGAAAAGAGGAATACTAGGAACACACACACACAGACACACACACACACACAGACACACACACACACACACACACACACACACACAGACAAACACATGCCCTATTGGCAAATGTATTTATAAAGCATCCATTCACACATAGAAAATAGAGCTGCTTAAGCCAAGTTGGAGAAGTGCTGAAGAAACCCCTAGAGGTTGGGGAGGGACAGCAACAGGAGGAGATGGGACTTTTCACTCTTCTCTTTCCAATCTGCAAATGAAGTGGCTTTAGCCCTTGACCCCCTGAGTTTGTTTTCTCTCTCTTTCTTTTTCTTTTTTTCCTGAGATAGGACAGCTCTGGTTGTCCTGGAACTATGTAGACCAGGTTGACCTTGGGAGTGCTGGAATTAAAGGCATGCACCACTATGCCCAGCTTCTAAATTAAATTTTTGTTGTTGTTTTATTTTGTTTTGTTTTTAGAGATAGGGTTCTATGTATAATGGCCTTGGCTGTCCTGCAACTAGATTTGTATACCAGGATGGTCTCGAACTCACAGAGATCCACTTCCTCTGGAGTTGTAGGATTAAAGGTGTGCTCCATCACCAATTGACTAAAAGGTGGAATTGTTATGAACAACTTCTGCCTGTGCTGGTTAAAAATAGCTTCATGTGTTGAGGGTGAGCTTTCATGTAGAATTTCAGTAGTTAGAGGAAGGAGTGAACTTCCTAGGCAAAGAGTTGGAGGAAAATGCTGCCCACAAAGTATGAGATGCTATAAGAAACGAACATAGGATTTGTGTGAGTATGTGTGTCTGTGTGAGCTGGGATTGAACTAAAGTCTCTTCGTGCTAAGGATACTCTACCACTGAACTACTCTCAGTCCAAAGTTCTTAAATATTGTATGTAGCCTAGTCAGAAGCCAGGAACAGTATTTTGGGATCATCTGGTTCACTCTTTAATGTTGTAGTCAATCAAAAATTTTAAACATCCAATGATGAGTGTTCTAAATACACAGTGTTGTTTGCCATATGCTAATGAAAAAGCCCCAGGCCTCACACACAGAGTTAATGCTTTAGAAAGGCTGGGGCTGGAGAGATGGCTCAGTGGCTAAGAGCACTGTCTGCTCTTGAGGATAGACCTGGGTTCAATTCCCAGCATGCACAAGGTGGCTCACAATCATCTGCACTGCTGGTGTCAGGGAATCCAAAGCTTTCTGCTTTCTGCTGTAGGCACTGTTTTGTACACAAACATATACACAGGCAAAACATTTCTGCATATAAAATAAAATTTAAAAAAACTACTAAAAGATAAAAAAGGGTAGGTTGGCAGTGCTTGCCTGTAGTTGAGGCTGAGGCAAAAGGAGCTCAGGATCAAGGCCAGCCTAGGCTACATTGTGAAAACTTTCAAAGGAAGAAGCAATAAAGACCTTGTCTCAAAGACATAATAATGGTTAAAGAAGAGAACAAATGATTACACTTTGTCATCTGACTTCCATTTTTATGCCTTGGCTTGTATACACACCCCTATGCAATAAATAAATTAAAAAAATGCAATAACAAAGAAATAAAGAAAGGGGAGACAGTATGCTGGTTTGTAGTCTCAGGTACTTGGGAAGCTAAGGTAGGAGAATTGCAAGTTCAAAGCCTGCCAGGGCAACTTAGAGAGATATTGTCCTAGGATAAAAAATAAAAGGGAGGCCAGGTGTGGTGTCAAATACCTTTAATCCCAGCACTCAGGAGTCAGAGCAAGCTGAATCTCTATTAGTTACAGTCTACATTGAGTCTGGTCTACACTGAGAGTTCCAGGACAGCCAGGGCTACATAGAAAGACCCTAGGGGATCTGGCACCCTCTTGTACCCTCCTCAGGCATCTACACTGGTGTGGGACACACACACGCACACACACACGCACTCACGCACCCACGCACGCACGCACGCACGGACTCACTCTCACACACAGCATTAACAGTGTGAAAAGGAGGGCTGGATAGGGCTCAGTTATAGCATGCTTACTGATGAACAAGGGGAATTGAGGAAGGCTTACCTTGAGAAATTCCAAGAATAGAAGTGAGTCATGCTAAAGCAGAGAAACAACAGAGGGCATAGTTTTGGAGAAAAACAGGGACGAGGGCTCTGAGATAAGAGAGCATATTTGAGAAGCTGAAAGGAGGGTCAGTGCTTTGGGGAGAGGGACGCTTGACCAGAAGGGGAGGCTAAAGGTTTATTTTCTTGTCTTACCTATCTCTCCCACTAGATGTCCTCGTAGGTTCACAGCCTCTTTAGAAATTCAACAGCAGGCCCCCCAAGCCTTTCTCCTTTTGGAGAAAGCCTCAGAGCTTTCTGGATTGTATAGTTTGGCAATAAACTTAAACTATTGCTTGGAAAAAAAAAAAAAAAAGTAAAACAAAAACAAAGCAAACCCCCCCCACCCCACATTTTGGTAGGCTTTACTCCCTCCCCTCAAGAGGCTTTGTTCCCTCTAGCCTAGTAAAATTTTCTCTGTATAAAACAGGAACATCAGCCAAACATGTGGACTTCCCCTTTCCCATTCATTAGAAGAATGCTTTACTTCAAACTCTCAGGGGAGTATTTAAATGCAAATTTCATCAAGAAAGCAACTTGGGTTGGAGAGAGGAACTCTAGCCACAGTGCAAACCAGAGCAGTCTTCCTAATTACCAGGTTTCTTTCCTTTTCTTCTTTGAGGCTGGGTGTCGCTATATATAACTATAGTTTAGGCTGCCCTCAAATTTACAGTCCTCTCGCCTCAGCCTTCCGAATGCCCTGGTTGCAGACTTGCACCACCACTCCTGGCTTTACTGTGTTTCTTTTTCTTTTTTCTGGGGTTGGGGTAGGAGTGAGGGGACAGGGTATCACTGTGTATGTAGCCCTGTCAAGCCTGTAGTCCAGGTTGGCCTCTCACTCACTGTGATCCTCCCACTTTTGACTCTTGAGTGCAAGGGTTAAAGGCATGCACTGCCATGCCTGGCTTTTTACTACGTTCCTCCTCCCTAGTTTCTTGTTTTTCCGCAGAACCTGATTAGCGCGGTAGACTCTTCCATCTGTTATTTCCCAAGCTTTGGTGAATATCAGTCACAATTATTGAGGTACCTGCTCACAAACTGGTGCATGCAGCAGGCCCTGGATGGGGCTGGGGGTACTTTTCTGTTCGATGCAGTGAACTGAGGGGGGGAGGTAGGTGTTTGTGTGTGGGGGTTAAGGATGGAGGCCTGGGGTGTGCATTTATTTGCATCCAGGCCTTCTCAGTCCTACTGGCATTAAATAGTATAGAAAATGCAGTGACTCAGCACCTACACAGCCACCAGCTCCAGAGTTAGCGATTCTGTACTCTCTGCTGTTTAAAACAAAAACAAAATAAAACAAACAAACAAAAAACAAACGCTTGCTACTGAGCAGCACACCAACTCCTTCATTTTGGGTTCTCTACTAAATGCCTTTTATTACTTAAGGAAAAAATACGGCTTAGACTTATTCTCGTTATGTTTGTAGACTGAACTCATTAGCAGCTGACCTCAATCTGCGAACTAGGATTTTTTTTTTTTTTTTTCTTTTTAAAGCACAAAGTAAAGCTGGGAAGAAATGAATGAGCACTTACCCCACGGATCTTCCAAGTCCTCTTACAGGCCCTCTCTGTACAGAGCTTGGGAAGCTCAGCAAAAAATTGATGGGAAGAGATATGATTAATTATTTGCTCACCTGCCTCTGACTGTGGAGTGATGTGGAAAGCCATGATTGCACTCATTAGCGAAAAGCATCATTTCTGTTTCTTGTTATTAATGTGCTGAGCAATGGCTGACCAAATACTTAACATTACTCACAAGGTGCAAGGCTGCAGTTCTTGCTCTGGGGTAAGAGGCTCCTGCTTCAGACTCTGAAGAATGAGAACTGAAATGGAATCCCAAGTGTCAATTTTGGTTGCTCAACGCCACATGAAATCTTTTTCTTCTTGCTCATGTGCCTTTGCTGTGATATTTACTAGTGTAAGTTATTACAACCACTTCCCCATTCCCTGAAAAACAAGTCAAACACTGTTGAATGAGCCGAACGTGGGTTTAAAGTATCATCTACAGTTACCAAAGTTCAGTTTGTTTTGTCTCAGACAGGGTCTTTACTCTGTGGCCCAGGCAGACATTGAACTTGCAGCAATTCTCCTGCTTCAGCCCCCCGAGTGTTAGGATTACAGGTGTGAGCTACAGTGCCAGTCTTGGAATTCCTCATTCACTGCTGTTGGTTCTAGCCAACCCATGAATATTGGGACTGAATGATACACAACTGAATAGCAAACCCAACGACGCTGGGAACCTCTTTACAAACGGGTCCTATTTACGTTTCCTTTTTTCTTTCTCGAGGGCTGAGAATAATTGGGTATTGGCTTCCCTCGTGTTGCCCTAACCAGTTTTGCTCCAGAATCCTTTCTTTGTTCCCTGACAGTCTTGGTGCAGCCTCAGGTTCCCACATTTCTCCCTTTTGATCTGAGTCGCTCCGTTCTGGGCTGTCACAGTTTAGTAATCCTATTGGGTCACTCTCCCCCCTGGATTTATGCCCTCCCCCCACGTGCAGTCAGAATCCTGTTTTCATTGCTCTCTCAATTGTCATTTCTCAGGCTCTGCTCCTTGGCCTGGTTTACTTTATGGTGATGGCTCTGTCCCCCTCGCCATCACTCCTGTTTCTGGACAACCCTTTGTTCCCGGGCTTCTTTGTGGTACCGTTCCCTTCGGCCTCACACAGCATTCCTGGCCAGGTCTTGCCCTTGTCTTGGTTCTGGAGCTGCCTGGCCTTGGGTGTGAGGCATTTCGGTCTTTCGCTCTCTGCCTGCCTTCAAGGTTTTCTCTAGGATCTTTTCCCGCAGCCGCCCAGGCCCAGCTCGTGGCTCCCCTCCTCACCCCCCTTTGTCCCGGCTGCCGGTGTAGAGCAGCGCCGAGTGGGGCTGCGGCCCAGCCTGGGTCGGCCCGGGGGTCTCCCGGCCGCTGCGGCCCGCCGGGCCTCCTGTCCTGACGTGCGGGGGCCTCCTGGCGGCGGGCCGCAGGCGTCGGCCGGCCTCTACCGGGCCGCGTTCCGGCCCCGCGGCCCGCCCGGGCGGTGGTCGGCGGCCCGCCCGGCCCAGCAGGCTGCAGCAGCCGCTGGGCTGAGGACGCGCCCGGCGGCGGAGGCGGCGGGCCGAGGGGCGGGGAACCGGCCGGGCCTGGCGCTCCTGACAGGAGGCGCCGCCGCCGCCGTCGCGCCGGGGCGGGCTGAGGGAGGAGCGGAGCCGAGGGGTGGGGAGGCGGAAACGCGAGCCGGGACCGAGCGGGCTGAGGAGCCGAGCGCGACCGCCGGGCCGGGCGAGACGGACGCAGAGCCGAGAGGCAGAGAGCGAGGACGCCGCCGCCGCCGCCGAACCGCACAAAGGCCGAGGCTGGGGCCGCCGCCGCCGCCGCCTCAGCGCGCGGACCCGGAGCCGGCGCCCCCCGGGGCCCGGGCAGAGCGCGGCGCGGGCAGCCATGGCCGGCTACGTGCCGGGTCAGCAGCCGGCCAACCGCAGCCAGGAGAAGGAGTTCGTGCAGGCGTACGAGGATGTACTGGAGCGCTACAAAGGTGAGGCTGGGGCCGGGGCGGCGCCGGCCCGAGCCCGAGGCCCGCGGCGGGGCCGGCTGCAGGTGGGGAGGCGGCCGGGGGACGCGCCCACCCGCGCGGGGCCGGGCCGGGAGCGGGCCGGGAGTTGAGATAAAGCTCGCGAGCCCTGCTCCCCGGCCGGCGCTCGGCGCTCTCCTATCTCCGGCCACACTGTTTGCTCTATTATCTGGCCGGATCCGAAGGAGGAGAGAGACGTGGAGCTGGCCCGGGAGAGCGGCTGCCGTGGGACTCCGTGGCGGAGGAGGAGTTGGGCTCCGGGGAGCCCTTCTCGGTTTCCCGGGGCGAGCTTCCCCGCGGTGGCTCTCCGGGGGTCGCCCGCCCGCTTTTGTCTCCCCGGCTCTCGGAGGAGTCGCGCGGGAGCCGAGGTGGCCGAGCCCCCTCGGGGGTCGTGGGGGTCGGCCGGCCCGTGAGGGTGCAGATCTCGGTGGCGAGGTCTCCCCACCCCCACGGCACCCACCCTACCCCCAGGACTGGGCCTGCCTGGTTGAGGCAGGGGGCTAGCTATTATTATGTGTGTGTGTGTGTGTGTGTGTGTGTGTGTGTGTGTGTGTGTGTGT
>NW_026591598.1:2824275-2836325 GCF_907164565.1 Psammomys obesus | reverse complement strand
TGTGTGTGTGTGTGTGTGTGTGTGTGTGTGTGTGTGTGTGTGTGTGTTTTTCCTCCTCTCAGAAATAAAGATTGCTCTTGTAGCTCGGATTTCAGCCCCTGGAGGCTGTCTTGCGAAGCAGTTCAGCGAGTTAATGTCTAACCTCCGCCGAGTGCTCGCAGAGAAAGTTTTGACAGGCCAGCAAGGCTGCGGGCAGCCTTTCCCTAACCGCCCTAGGTGCCCCGAGTGGAAGGCAGGGGTGCGTGGCCCTGGAGCCCAAGCTTTGATTTAGCAGTGTGCTCTGGACTGCAGTGTGCGCTTTCCTCGGAGAGGTTGATTTTCCCGGAAACTTCTCAGTCACCCCTGCCCCCCGCTGGGACCCTTGTGACTTTTCCTTCTACCTGAAAGGAGAGAAATGTTCAACCCTTCGGACTGAGGCCAGCATGCTTGTTCACAACACCTACCCAGTCAAGGGAAACTAATGACAAAATGACAAAGCTGTAAAACCCTCTTCCCACCCCTACCCTCTCCTCTTCTGGAGACATTAGAGCTCTACTTGGGAATGCAGCATGGGGGGTAAGGAGGGGGGGGCAGATGAAATGGTAAAACGGACCCGCTAAGGCTTCTGTTTTTGCTGCATCAGCTTCTGCAAGTAGTCCAGTTTTCCTGCCTGCAGGGAGTTTTCTGTCAGCTCCCCCTCCCCCCCGTGGTCCTTCCTTTAAGAAATGGGGATTATTTCAGGGCACAAAGAGGTTAGGGTAGGCTGCTGAACTTTATTGAAAAACTGCCACTCGCTGAATGGTTCCAGTAAGTTTCCTTTCCAGGCTTTTGCTTTGCACTGCTCAGAGGGAGGATACGCTGCGGTTGTCTCTGGCCATGACGGCTTTCAACCAGCAGAATTAAAACGTAAATAGGAAGAAATCTCAGTACCTCCCTGGGTCGAGTTGCTGGTGGCTCCTAGCTGAAAGGAAGTTGGCCTCCCCTGTTATGGGAAAGAGGAAGCAGGACTTGTTCTGGATGGGGCTACCGGTGTTCAGACTTTCAGCCATCTCATTCAGTTTGGTTTCCTTTGATGGACTTTGTTACAGCGTGTAGAAATTTGATTCTTCTCAGAACACAGGCCTATTTCTTTCTTAAAGGCATCCCCCTCCCTGAGACAGGGTTTCTCTGTGTAGCCTTGGCTGTTCTGGACTGGCTTTGTAGACCAGGTTGGTCTCAAACTCACAGAGATCGGCCTGATTCTGCCTAGCAGAGTGCTAGGATTACAGATGTGTGCCACTGTGCCTGGTGAAGTCACTTATTTTTAATTCATTTATTTTTTGTGTATGAGTGTTTTGCTTGCATGTATGGCTGTGCATCACATGTGTACCTGATGCCGGAGGACATCAGAAGAGGGCGTTGGAGCCCCTGGAACTGCAGTTATGGATAGTTGGGAGCCACCATATGGGTGCTGGGAATTGAACCTAGGTCTCTACAAGAGCAACAGGTGCTCTTAACTGCTGAGCAATCTCTCCAGTCCCCATCCTATCAGTCTTAAAGAAAGAAGCAACAACAACAACAACAAAAAAAAAACCCTTGAGGTTGGAGAGATGGTTCTGCAGAGAAGAACTTGTACTTATCTTGTAGAGGACCAGGATTTAGTTCCCAGCACTAGTGTAGCAGCTTAAGGACATAAATGACCTTTTGCAACTTCAGTTCCAGGGATCTGACAAGCTTCTTTTGGTGTCCTTGTGTACCAGGCACAGATCTAGCACACATAATTCATGCAGGCACACACATACATATAAACAATAATCTTAAAAGTTTTTGCATTCATGCCTTTAATTCCAGCACCTGGGAGGTAGAGGCCGGTAAATCATTGAGTCAAGAGACTAGCCAAAGAATACATAGTGAGACCAAATCTCAAGATAAAAAGCTACTGGGCAATGGTGGTGGCGCATGCCTTTAATCCTAGCACTTGGGAGGCCCAGGCAGGTGGATCTTTGTGAGTTTGAGGCCAGCCTGGTCTGCAGAGGGAATTTTAGGACAGCCAGAGCTGTTACACAGTGAAACTCTGTTTCAAAGACCAAAATAAATGAATAAATAATTATATATAATAATAGTGTTTTGGAGAGAAATGAGGGAAATTGATATTGCTGTTGGCTTCTAGACCTTGATTCTAGGCCCCCGAATTAGTTGCACCCTTGCTGTAATAATTTGAAGAATTATCATGCAAATTAAAGTAGGATTTCCATAGAGAAGGGGAGTCTTGTCATTCTGGGCTGCATTCATTGCCCCATGGGCAAGTGATGCGTTTGCAGTGTGGACTGAGGAGAGCTGCGTATCAAGCGACTTTATTAGGAATGCTTGTCAGGATTTTGCAGAACTGCTTGGCAATTGTTACCCTGTGTTGGTAGTGCGCATAGTTTTGGCAGGGCTAGAAGATTTGGCATGGACTTAAATGCCCAAGTATCCCAAAGTCTGTTTCAGATAGCTGGCTGATAAACAAGAAGGCTTAGATAACTAGATGCTAACATTTCAGAGTGGGCAGCGACCACGAGAACGCCCCCCTCATCAAATGACTATTAAATCTCTATTGCTGGTGTTAGTGTGGGGCACTGGAGATACTGGATTATGAATGAGGTCTGGCTCCTGCCCTGGTTTCCCATATCTAGTAAGGCAAATGTACACACGAACAAGTTATTATGAAATGGTGATAAGTGCTGAGGACAAAGAGGGTCTCTCCCCTCATGGGAGGGTTGGGCTTTGTCCTTATGTTTGTTTGTTTTGTTCAAGGTCTTACTGTATAACCCTGATACTACCATTCCAGCTTATAGTTTTGAAATTAATTAGCTAATGGATTTGAAGACGGGTTCTCTGCCTAGACTGGCTGTGTAGCTGATGATGACTTTGAGCTCCTGAATCTCCTGTCTCTATTTCTGAAGTATGCTGGGATTACAGCTAGTACTACCATGCCAGTTCAGAATTAGACTTTGTGTTTTCACAAACTTTTGAAGATTAACGTCTTCATGTGCCAACATGGGCTAGGAATAAAGGGTCACCTGTCAACATGGATAATGTCGATTCTATGGTGCTTACAGACTTGTGAGTTCACTTACGAATTGGAGTTCTTGTTGGCGTTGTATTCACTAGGTGCAAGGGTTGAATGCAGCTACATAGCACTGATGTGTAGCACCGATGTGTAGCTGCAGAAAATAACTACACAGTTACACATAAGATGCAAACACACTGAAGCATAAATACACACATACATAAATATATATATACACACAGACATAGGAACACACACACATACACACACATACTGACACCTGACAAGACAATTTGATAGTAGTAAAAAGGCTTTAGATTCAGATTTGGGCTCCAGTATAGCTCTGCACTTCTGCTGTATCCCCCTAGAAACATTGCTAACTCACTCTTCATCTTTTGATTTTTTATCTGCTAAAATCA
Source organism: Psammomys obesus (assembly GCF_907164565.1). NCBI lineage: Eukaryota > Metazoa > Chordata > Mammalia > Rodentia > Muridae > Psammomys > Psammomys obesus. The sequence continues at coordinate 2,832,896 of NW_026591598.1, read as the reverse complement.
GTTAGTGACTTATTGGTATTTATGAGAATATAGACAAGCTGTTGACATATGTTATGCTATCACTGTTTTTAAAATTTTTCACATACACAACATTTTCAAAGCCCTTTCATAGTCATCTTATTTGAGCTTTATAATAAGATCCTATACATGTAGTATTACTAAGACTGGTAAATTTAGGAACAGGGTCTTGTCCAAGCACAGGTTTCACAGCTCTAGATGAGGGTTTACATTGTCACAGAGGAAGTTTTAAAATCAGTACTGACTTCAGTTAATTGAGATAATTTGTGAAAATGCTAGTAATGCACAATTGTTAGTGTCATTGCTGGCTTTTAGCCTCTGAAGGACAGGTGTGCACTAAAGTGCCTTACAATTCTTCAGCTCTGAACCATGGGAAACTTTTTCCACCTTGTTTGCTTGAGGTAGAGTCTTGCTATGTCTGGCCTGGAACTCATTATATAGACCAGGCTTGGCTTAGACTCACAGAAATCCACCTGCCTTTGCCTCCCAAATGCTGGGATTAAAGATGTGTACCTTTCTTATCTCCTTGTTATGGGGAAGTTTTGTAATATGTAAGTCTCTGAGAATTTTATACAAAGTAATGTATTGCAAAATGATGTGATTTTGCTAACACAGTGGAGAGGGTGCACTGAGGATTTGGAATTGCTAACCTGAGTAATGTTTTGAAGAAACTGTTGGTTAAAAGTAAACTCAGTTCTTAAGTTTTCTTGTAGAACAAAGTCCTGGTGTTGGAGTAGATTGCTTCTAGATAGAACAAAGGATTCATTGCTCCTTCTGGACACTGGCACTATTAGTGCAGAAAGTGAGTCAAGTCCATCTGCTGGGAACTCACAAGCTTTGGCCACACCATGCTGCTGAAGTAATAAAATGTGTGCATGTGCTAGCAGTGCTCATGGAAACTACTGCCTTAGTCTGGGCTGGCCTAGCAAGTGATGTAACGCAGGCCAGGGAGATCCACTAGTGATGGGCTGTTATCCTGCTACTTTTCAGTGCCTCTTCCAGGCCTTAGAGGTCTTGGTGGAAAGGACACTTAAGAGTGTACATCTGGGAACAGAAATGCCCAGGGATTGAGCCTAGAACCTTCCGTGTACCAAGCAAGTATTGTACCCTTGAGCTACATTTCTAGCCTTTTACATTTTTATTTAATATTTATTTATTTTAAAAGCCTGGCCTTTAGTACTCCATCTTTCTGCCTTAGCCTCCCCAGTGCTGAGATTTTAAGTGAGGTTATAGTTGTGTACCACTATGGATGGCTTCTGTTTTAGTTAGGTTTCTATTGCTGTGAAGGGACACCATGACCAATGTAGCTCTTATAAAGGAAAACATTTAATTGGGTCTGGCTTACAGTTTCAGAGGTTTAGTCCATTATCTTCATGGCAGGAAACTTGGCAGCATGCAGGCAGACATGGCACTGGAGAAGGAGCTGAGAGTCCTACAGCAGCAGGCAGGAGGAAGAGAACTGGCTTGAGCTTCTGAGACCTCAAAGCCCATCTCCTAGTGACACACCTCCTCTAACAAAGTCACACTTACTCCAGCAAGGCCACACCTAATAGCACACTCCTTATGAGTCTGTGGGGGCTGTTTTCTTTCAAACCACTACATTATCCCTCCTGGTTTTGATCAGAGTTGAAACCTTTTGTCCATTTTCTACTGGGTGCAGTTATGATTTTCTGGCTTGGAAGAGAGAGCCATAGCATGCAAGAATGTTAATTCTAACTTTTTGTGTTAATTTTAATAAAATGTCATTTTTATTAAACTGAGCTTTTCAGTTTGGGATTCCATTACAGGGGGGTCTCTGAGTCTTTGTCTTCAGGTTTAGGGTTTTCCATCATTTGACTTGGCTTGGACACAGAACTATACCTATTGTTACTGTTCAGCGTGGGCCTCTGTTGTCTCTGCTGATCTCTGAGCACTTCATCTAGGTTCTCTTTCCTGCCTCTGTGTCTTTCCTTAGGTCTCCTCTTCTTATAATGGCCTCTGTGTGAATCTTTCTGGCTATGTGAATGAATCTTACCTCCTTTATTAAAGCTAAAGCACAACATTTGCATCTCCTATGCAGCTTTCTCCTGTCACTCCATCATTCACTGATGGCTTCCTTCTTTTTCTGATGTCTTACAATGGCCACATCACAATCAATCTCTTAATTATATGCATATTATAAAAATAACACTTGCATTGTGTCACGCCTTTTAGGATTGTCTCCTTAGTGAAACAGTGCTCTGTAGTGAAGTGATATGGGTTCTGTTTTTGTGGTTGTCTCATTCCTGTGCCCTACCACTGAGTTATAGCCCCAGCCACAATCCTGGGAGCTTTTGTTTGTTTGTTTTTAATAGGATTGATTTATTTATTATTGGCACAACATTCTACTTGCTTGGGTGCCTGCGGACCAGAAGAGGGCACCAGATCTCATTCTAGATGGTTGTGAGCCACCATGTGGCTGCTGGGAATTGAACTCATGACCTCTGGAAGAGCAGACAGTTCTCTTAACCTCTGAGCCATCTCTCTAGCCCCTGTTTGCTTGCTTTTGAGATAGGGTCTCAATATATAGCCTAGGCTGGCCTTGAACTTATTGCTCCTCCTTCTTCTGCCACTCTGAGGCTGGGATTGTAGAGCCACCACTCTCTTAGGGACTTTGTATATTTCTTGGATATATGGTTGATTGACAGGAATTTCTCTTAAGAGAATGGGTAGTCATATCACTACCTTCAAGTTATATTCTATAAAAGTGTTCCACTTGAACAGTTTGTGGTTCTACTAGGATGCAAAATAAAAAGCCCCACACTTCCTGCCTGTCTTTACGGCAGTCCAGACCGAATTAGGGAGTATGTCTATAAGTTAAGAAAGTTACGCACTCAAGCAGGGGCTCTTAATCCAATCTCTGCCCGTCACTATAACTGTCATTATAACTCACTATCCATACAACACCAGGACTTTTGGACAAATGAGACTGATGCCATCTTGAACTTTTATTTTGATTGTGAGTTATTTGGAGTGGAGGCAATGTTTTTGTAAACAAACAAACAAAAAAAACAAACAAAACATGTCATGAAGTTTGTCTAAAGATAAAGTGCATTAAATTTCACTTTAAAAAAGTGTTAAAAAAAGTGTTCAACTTGGGTTGGGGAAATGACTTGGTAGTAGAAAGCCTTGCCTCACAAGCATCAAGCATGAAGACAAGGACCAGAGTTCAACCCCTGGGACCCTTGGAAATCTCACTCTGCTGTGGTGGTACCCTACATAATTCCAGTGCTCCAGAGTGGAGACTGGGGATTCCTGGAGCAAGCTGGCTAGCTAGCCTTATTGGTGAGCTCTGGCTTCAGTTGAGAGACCCTGCCTCAGTGAGTACAGTGGAGAATGATTAAAGAGGACTCCCAGTGGCAGCCTCAGATCTCTAGGTGCCACATGCACACAGGTGGGCACTTGAGTACACAAGTTTGTCCACATATGTGTGAACACACACACACACTTGAATGGATACCACATACACATATACATGAAAAAAAGCTCATTTTACAGAAGCAATTATTTCTGATATTTAATGTAGAAAATCATAACATATGGGAAAGCATATATAGAGTTTTCAAAGACAAAGTTTTTTTGGTCTTCAGGTTTTTTGAGACAGGGTTTCTCTGTGTAGCCTTGGCTGTCCTGGGACTCACTCTGTAGACCAGGCCGGCTTCGAACTCACAGAGATTTTCTTGCCTCTGCCTCACTGAGTGCTGGGGTCATAGGTGTGTACCACTGTGCCCAGCCAAAGACAAAGTTTTGTGGTTAATAGCTTCCACTTGTTCTGGCTGTATAAAATTTCGTTACAGTGTAAATCTCTCTGGATATAAGCGTGCATTTTTCTGTTTTCAAAATTGTTTTGTTTTGTATATCTATGTGTCAGTCATCAGGGATGTTCCAATTATCAGCGATGATTTGGCCAGTAATCTAAGACAAGTTTATTAATTGGTCAGTCATCATCATCTTTTGGACAGGGCTTTGCCAGCTGAACTGCTGGGTTCTGTCTTGCTATAATACGTTTTTGTAGTAATTTTTTGCTCAGAAAGATAAACATTGCTTTGTGTTGAAGCAAAGAATAAGCTTGTTTGCCTCTTGGAGTTCACACAGTCTTCAATGCAAAGGAGCGTGTTGATTGAGACATAGGAAGTGATTTTATTTGGCTGTGCTTTTTAGTCAATCAACAGCAATGAATAAGCCCACTGTATGTCATGTTTTGTTAGGGCCTATAAGAGCTACTGTGTTGGAGCAAGTGGTATTGGGGAGATGAGATGGGCGGAACATTTAGAAGCATGGAAAGAATGAGATTAAGATTAGGAGTAGATGTGGGGCAAGGTGGTGCATGCCTGCAGTTTCACTGGGTTGAGGAGGGAGGGCTTGAAGGCCAGCCTGCGCTGCATAGTAAGACTCTGTCTTAAAAAAAATCTTGGTGCATATGGTCCAACTTCATGTAGTGGTTCAACTCAGCACTAGAGAGACTGAGGCAGGAGTAACGAAGTTTGAGGAAAAACTGAACTACATAACTGAGTTCCAGATCAGCCTAGGCCAGATAAAAAGTTCTGCCTCAACAGAACAAAATAAGACATAGTTCACTCAGTTGTAATTGTCTAGCATGTAGGAGGCCATGGGTTTGCCTCCTAGCGCTTCATAAACTGAGTGTTGTGAGGAATGCCTGCAATCTCAGCACTCAGGAGTTGGAAGAAAGATAATCAGAAATTTAAGTCATCCTTAACTACATAGCGAGCTCCAGGCCAGCCTAAGGTGTGTGATACCCTTTCCTCAAACCAAACTAAACCAGACCAGACCAGACCAAAATCTAAGGAGCCAAATAAATAAAGAATCCCAACTAACCAACCAAACATACAAACAAACATAACTCACAAACAACTAAGCGGAGAAACAAGTAAAACCAAAGGCTCTATGGGGAAGATGCTTGATACAGCCTCAGATCCCCACAATGCACTAATGTGTACAGGTTGCCTGTAATTGAGAGTTGGGATCATTGGAGCAAGCTGGTTGGCAGATCAGTGAGAGATCCTGTCTCAGTGAGTCAGGCGGAGAGATTGAAGAAGACACCCGATGCCAGGCTTCCACAAGCACGTGTGTACACACACACACACACACACACACACAGACACTCAGAGAGAGAAAAAAGAAAGAGGTAACTCAGTAGGGAGGAAGCTCAAATGGGAATGGGAAAGCTTGTGCTTTTACTGTGGGCCGGAGTGATGGAGATGTCATGTAAGTGATGGATGAGAGAGAGACTCTACTGTCTAGGAGACAGTCACCCGTGATTCTAGAGTCTAGAGGCTGATGTTGCAGTTGAGTCATGAAACTAGATTAAGAGGTGATAGTTAGAGAGGCTGGAAAGACTGTTTACAAGCACCTGTAATTCCAGTTCCAGGGCATCTGAAACAAAGGTACCAGGCCTGTGTGTGGTGTACATCCATAGATACTCACATATTTACATACTCTAAAAGTAAATTGAGAGAGAAAGGTGTGTGTGTGTGGGGGGGGGATTGGCCCTGATGGCACATGCCTTGAATCCCAGCACTCAGGAGGCAGAAGCAGGTGAATTTCTATGAGTTTTCTATGAGTTCAAGCCCCCCCCCCCCCAACACAAAGAGAGACAGACAGAAAAAAACAAAGACATCAGAGAACTTTGGGGCAGGTATACTGACTACTTTTAAGGAATTTTAAAAGACAATAAGATTTATTTTTTTATTATTTTAAATTGCGTGTATGTCTCTATGCTGTGGGTATGTGTACATTCAAGTGCTCACGGAGATTAGGGTTTTGGATTACCTTGGAGATAGAGTTATAGGGAGTTGTAAGCCATTTGATATAGGTGTGGGGAACTGAGCTCAGGTCCTTTGCAAAAGGAGCAGGCATTCACTGTCTCTCCATCCCTGACTTTACATTTAGATACTAATGTTGCTTATGGTTTCCTATAAGAGTTTGCCTTCAAAAGTAAGAATTAGGGACTGGAGAGATGGCTTAGCAGTTAAGAGCACTCACTGCTCTTCCGGAAAAACCATGTTCTATTCCCAGCACACTCACATTGTGGTTCACAACCATCTCTAACTCCAGTTCCAGGGTATCTGACACTCTTGTGGACTCCTCAGGCACTAGACATACAAGTGATGATAAACATACATACACGCAGGCAAAATATCCAAACACATTAAAAAATAAATAAAAAGGAAGGAAAGAAGGAAAGAAAGAAAGAAAGAAAGAAAGAAAGAAAGAAAGAGAAAAAAAGAATTAATCCTCATCCCAGGGCCTCTTTAGAAAGAAACTTCTCTTTCTCTATAAGCATCATGTTTTAAAAGAATTTGACTCCTGAATTTGTAAGATAGGCCTGTGTATTTAAACCCGTCATGTTTAACCTCTTCTTCTCATTTAAGTTATCAAATACTGGTGTCCCATGATACTAGTTATGTTGGTTCTTTTCCTCCTCCTCCTGCTCCTCCTCTTTTTAGTTAGCTTGATGCAAGATAGAGCCTCCTGGGAAGAGGAAACCCCAGTTGGGAAAATGCCTCCATTAGATTGGCCTGTAGGCATGGCTGTGGGTCATTTCTTCATTAATGATTGGGGTGGGAGGGTTAGTCTACCGTAGGCAGTACCACCTGGGTTGATGGTCCCTACTGTATAGGAAAGCAAGCTGAGCAAGCCAGTAAGCAGAGTTCCTCTGCGGCCTCTGCTTCAGTTCCTGCCTCCAGGTTCCTGCCTTGGCTTCCCTTGATGATGGTCTGTATTGGCATATTAATGGACCATATTTATTTGACTGGAACCTGTCAGCCAAATAAACTGTTTCCTCTCCAAGTTGCTTTTGGTCATGTTTTTTTTTTTTTTTAATTTTTAATTTTTATTTATTTATTTATTTTTATTTTATCACAGCAATAGAAAACTAGGATAATGGTCTACCCATTCTCCTACCAACCTTTCTTGTAATGATTTTAACAATAAATGCCTGACAAGAATTATATAAGAACCCACCAAGTTCCCAATTAAACCTTCTATTTTGCCTTTTTTTGTTTGTTTGTTTGCTTTGAGACAGGGTTTCCTTCTGTAGCTACCTGGTTCATGTTGGTCTGTTACTCTGCAGCTCAGGCTGGCCTGGAACTTGTAGCTATTTTCTTGCCTCAGCCTTCTGAGTGCATGAGTTACCATGGAAGCTTTCAGTTCTACCCTGCCTTGCTAATTTCCCAGTGTTGGGGGAGTTATTTGGAGGACTTGTGTGTTCATCAATAAATATCTATTGAACTTGTATTCTGAACCAGGTAGTAGGCAAAGAGCTGAGGAAACAAAGATCACTGTCCTTGTATCTCTGTGGTCTTAAGTTGAAGGGGGGAAGCATTGGTAGCATGACAGTTAGCACCTGTTCTAGAGAGTGTTGTAATGTAAATACATGCTGATGCTATTGTAATGTGGTACCCAGTGTGGCCGAGGTAAGAAGGCAGGCAAGGCCTCTGAGGGAAAGTAAGCTGGGTATTTTCTTAAGGATTTGAGTATCTGGGCGAAAAGGTTGGATGAAGAGCATTCTGGGCAGCATACATAGAGAGATGGGTGAAAGAGTGTAATGAGAGAAGAGAATAGGGTCGAATTGGCCTGTAGGATGTGAGAGAGATAGCGGAAAACATGGGTAGGCCTAAACTGTTGGCTGGCTTTGTGTGCCATTCTGTAGTTTGGACTTTTTTTTGTAAAGGCTCCTGGGAACATTGAAGGCTTTTAGGCAAGGATGCTGACTAGGTTTACATTTTAGAAACACTTTCTTTCTGGCAGCAATGTGAAGGAAGATTGGAGAAGGGCAGTAATAGGGACAAGCCAGTTAGGAGTTTGTCACAGTAATGGAGGCAGAGAGTAGGCCATGCAGTACTACTGCAAAGGCTAGACAGAAATGCTCAAGGTCAGGCCTATGTGTTTGATGACTAACTGGATATGGTATATAATGGAGAAAGAGAAGAACCTAGGCTGACTTGCAGGTTCCTGACTTGGATATCTGAGTGGGTGGTGTCACAAATGAAAATAGAGAGTATAAGCGGAGTGGTTAGTTGCAGTTAAATGGTGGCTGCAAAGGTGCATGAGAAGATTTGGAGTTCTGTGGGGTGAGTTGAGGTCAAGGTTGTAAGTGGTAGTGGCCTCGATGCAGTCAGTAGGCAGCTGGTGGTCTAGAATGTGGAATGCAGAACCATGGATGAGGCAGGTGCAGGACCAGCCTAATCAAAGCTACTGGCTAGAGAGTGCTATACAGTGGAAGAGGTTGGAGACAAAAACACCCTCCCTAAGGAGGATGTTTTCTGGAGATCCTTGGGAAGAAATTGTTAGCGAAAAGGGAGAGGCTAGAGAATTAGGAGAGATCTAAGAGAAGTTTCTAGGAGGATGTGGTGTGGAGGGCGTGTCTCAAAGTATCAGATTACGTGGAGATTAAAGCAGAGGTGAGCTGTAGGTGTGTAGGTCACTTTTACTCAGAGGCATTTTTAGTGGAGGTGTGGAAAATGAGTGCAGAAGCACTGAGCTCTGAAAGCTGGGACTTCCTCTCCTTCAGAGGAAAGTGGCCTTTAAAAGAGGTGGATGAGAAAAAATTAAAAAAAAAAAAA
>NW_026591598.1:2822708-2824265 GCF_907164565.1 Psammomys obesus | reverse complement strand
TTAGTATTAAAAATTATGTTACGCAAATAGCATATACATAATTAAAAATAAAAGTAATTAAAAACATTTTTGAGAGAGAGTCTCATTAAATAGCCCTGTTTGGCCTGGAATTTACTGTGTAGATCAGGTTGGTCTCAAACCCACAGCAATTCACCTACCTTTTCTTCCCTGAGTACTGGGATCAAAGGTGTCCTTGTAATGCCTGGCTCAAATTTTAATATAGTATTTTTATTACTTCTTCAAAAATTTTATACAATGTATTTTGATCATATTGACCTCCAAGATCTACTCTTATCTCTCCACCTCTTTTAACTTCAATTCCTTTTTTTTTTTTTTTTTTTTTTTTAATAATCTGCCAAGTCCAGTTGATGCTGCCTTCATGGGTGTGAGGCTATGCACTGGAGCGTATCAAGGGTCACTCTCTTCAAGAAAATTGACTCTCCCTTTCCCAGAAGCCATCAACTGTCCTTAATTACGAGTAGGAGCTCATGAATCCCTCCTCACTTACATGCAAGTATGTTGACTGGCTTGCTTTTGTACAGGCCTTGTGCAGAAAACCACAGCTGCCATGAGTGTGTGAACACAAAGGTCCTGTCGCTGGGCTGGTTCTTCCTGAGCACTGGCACTTAGTCTTTCCACCTCAGCTGAAGTGATCCCAGAGGGTAGCGTTGATATTAGATGTCCCATGTGTGATGGGACACTGCACTGACAGTCTCTAAACGTCTCTAACCCATCCACTGCACAAAGAAACTTGTGACAAGGACGGAGGGCTGCATTAATATAGGGCACAGATAGAAGACTTTAGAAGGCAGTTTGGTATACTACCTAAAAGATCTCTTAGGGGAGTCACTTTACACCTAGTGGTTTCAGTCAAAAATTTGAAAGAAAATTTTATCTAGAGAATTAGGTCAAAATTACTTGTCCAAGCAGGTTGGTAAAATTAAGAAGATAGTGTTTGAACCTTGGCTCAGCTACTTGTTGGGTACATAACCTTGGGTGACTTATTTAGCCTTCCTAAACATTCATCTCCTCATTAAGAGTGGGAAGAATAGTTCTTACCTTGCAGGGATGCTGTAAGATTTGAATGAGACAATATGTTGCTGTCAGCCAGTGTGAGACTCACAATGGATAGTCAGTATATATGGGCTCTTTTTTTCCTCCCTTTTCATTCATCCAAGGGAAGGATGAGAAGCAGAGAGAGAAAACTCAAAAAAAGTTTTGAATCTCTATAGGTCGTAGTATTCTCGTTGTTGGGAGATATGTTAGCATCTGTCTGTTTTTAAAGTACTCACCTTTTAATATTAGACTAAAATTTGTTTTCAAAACACATTTATTTGTTTGTTATTTAGTTTTTCATGACAGGGTTTCTCTGTGTAGCCTTGGCTGTCCTGGAACTTGCTGTGTAGACTAGGCTGGCCTCAACTCGGAGATCTACCTGCCTCTGCCTTCCAAGTGCTAGGATTGGTTTTGTTTGTGTTTAAAGACCCAAAACTGGGTTTTAGTTTTACTTACACACACACACACACACACACACACACACACACACACACACACACA
>NW_026591598.1:2807342-2822698 GCF_907164565.1 Psammomys obesus | reverse complement strand
CACACACACACACACACACACACACACACACACACACACACACACACCCTACAGTTAGAATTTAGGGCCTTGAAGATGGTGGGCAAGTGTTTTACCAACTGAGCTCTATCCCTGTCTCATTGTTTCATAGTTCTGTGGTTACTGGGAGAGTTGATTTTGAGGTCCTTAAGGAAGAATCTGCCCTGTGCCTTGTTTCTAGGGAGGCCCTAGGTGTTTTGTGGCATCTGTAGATGATCTATGTTCTATGCCTTTACATCAGCTTTAGGGCACTGTTTTTAAATAGCCACTATTAAAGTATAAGCTAGCTAGGACAATTCCCATCTCAAAAACATGAAACAAGCAAATCACATTCATAGTAATAGGGGTTGGACTTCAATAGCTTTGCTTAAACTAAGTAAGGGCGTGGATACCAGGACCACCTAGGTTTGCACCTTGTCACCATTAAGGAAGTACTCAGACACAGTTGATTGGCAGTTTGGGTGGGAGATGCTTCCCTTTTCTGAGATGACTAGATTAGCAATTTTAATAGCTCCTATTGAGTTTTTACTTTCTGCCAGAGACTATGTGCTTTAAAAGAGAATGCCTTAAAACATAAGAGGAAAACCACAGGCCTATTGGGTTTTATTATTATAAAATTATTTATTGTAATACATTTAAGTAGAAAAAAAATAAAAAAAAGTGCAAGTTTTCTTTTTTACTTTCCTTTTCTCCATCTACTCCATTGGCCAGGATTACCAGTGCTCAAGCATTATTTATTTATTTGTTTATTTGCCCTGCTTATGTTGGAACAGAGCCCCTATTCAAAACTTTTTTTTCCTTTAAAAAATATGTTTGCCTGCAGCCAGGCAGTAGTGGCACACACCTTTAATCCTAGCACCCAGGAGGCAGGGGCAGGTGGATCTCTGAATTTGAGGCCAGCCTGGTCTACAGAGTGAGTCCAGGATAGCCAGGGCTACCTTGTCTCAAAAACCAAACTGAAACGTACATAATATATCCATAGCATCATATGTCTGTCTGTTTGTATGTCTTTATGTATGTATGCAGGTTAGCTGGGATTTAAACTCTGATCTTCAAGCTTGCACAGCAGGCACTCTAACCCACTATAGGCTATGTCTCCATCTAATATTTCTCTTATTGTTGTTTCTTCTCTTCCTCAAGAGCCTTGCCTGCCTGCCTGCATTGCCTGTCTGCTTGTCTTCTGTCTATATATCTGTCTATATGGGTTCTGGAGAGAATCTCACTTTGTAGCCTAGACTGGCCTCAAATTCATGGTAATTCTCCTGCTTTGGTCTCCTAAGTCTGAAATTACAGACATAAACCACTGTACTGTACTGCTCTACCTTGGCTTCCTAAGTAGCTGGATTTTCCCCCCCTGGTATATGTTGCTTACATTTGAGTATTTTGATATGTAAGATATGTCTTTAAAACAAACCTTTTGTTAATATTTTTTGTGTATGTATATTTATGTCTTAAGTTGCTTTTCTATTTCTGTGATGAGATACTATGATCAAGGCACCTTATATTAGAGTTTACAGGCTTACAGTTCCAGAGAGGGTTAGAGTCCATGATCATCATAGCAAGGAGCATGGTGGCAGGCAGGCATGACACTGGAACATTAGCTGGTAGCTTTAGATCTCATCCACAAGCATGAGACCCAGAGCTAACCTGGAATGGTTTTTAAACCTCAGGGTCCAACGCCGATGAAATACCTCCTCCAGCCATCATTCCCAAACAGTTCTACCAACTGGGGACAATATATTCAAACATATGTGCCTATAGGGTCCATTCTCATCCAAACCACCACAGCTAATATTTTCTGAAACATGCCACATGTGGTGCAGTTATGGAGATCAGGGTTTCTGAGACAGGGTTTCTCTGTGTAGCCTTGGCTGTCCTAGACTAGCTTTTGTAGACCAGGCTGGCCTCAAACTCACAGAGATCCACCTGCCTCTGCCTCCCAGAGTGCTGGGCTTACCGGCATATGCCACTGGCTTGGCTGACAACTTGGGAGAATGAAATCTCTCCTCAGTGTGAGTCCTAAGAAGTGAACTCAGGAAGTCAAGCTCTTCAGCAATACCTTTTCCTGATGAACTAGTCTAATCCTGTCTATCTTTGAAGCTAACCTGTGTTCACTCACTGGGTTTCCAAATTTCTACCACTCATTTGCTAATTGTGAAATGTGTATCACCATTAGCTTTTTTTTTTTTTTAAAGTGTTAGTCTTTTGTTGTTGTTGTTGTTGTTTTGTTTTTGTTTTTGAATTTGAGGGCGACCTTGAACTTCTGGTCCTCTTGCCTCCATTTCCCTTTATTGCTGGAATTACTGTAGGAGTATCCTATTGCATCTGATTTTGGTGCTGTTGGGGATTGAGCCCAGAGCTTTCTGTAGTCTAGGCAGACACTGTACCACCTGTGCCATATGTTAGCTATCATTTGTACTTTCACTTTTTGATGATTCCATATATTTGTCCAGTTAGATGTTCTGCTGGGGCTCATGGGTTATAATTTGCTCTATTTCCATTTTGTTAGCCTACTGCCCTATATTCAGCAAGTATTCATCAAACATTGATGCAATTAGATTTTGTTAGTACTTCACACCCTTTTAAAGAAAGGTGCCTAGAATGGGAAGCCTAAAGGAGCACTGAGCTGGCTGACATCATCCTGGCTACCTGACAGGACTGGGTGTGTGCCCAAGAGGGGTGTTGGCAGAGGAAATACCCGTGCTTCAGGTTGTGCTTCTTCCTCTGCTGTAGGGATTCAGACTCAAGTCAGGGGAGAGAGACAGGAGGTGTAGGAGGACGGTTGGAAAGGGAATGGATGGGAGGATAGCACATTGTTAGATGTGGGGATTGGCTTTATTAAAACATAAATAAAGGGATGGTGTAATGCAGAAAAAAGCTTCTTGGAACTAGTAGGCTAATTTGACAAACTGGCTTCTCTGGTGCAAACCAGTTATTAATTGCCATTTATTATTATTATTTGCAATAAAACTGTACCACCCAGCCACTTACTTTCTTTCTCATTAAAGTGAGTCTGAAAAAAAAGCTTGAGTTTGAATTAGGAAATACAAGGGAGGCAAAATGTTCGTGCAGGGAGGAAATAGAGATATTCCTTTCTTTCACTTCGATTTTTCTTTTGGCTTGGCCTCCCCAAATGCTGGGATCAGAGGTGTGCGGCACCATGCTCCGCTCTTTTACTTTTCTTAACCTGCCCTAGACCTTGGAGTAACCAAGACCTCTTGCATCTAGCAGTACGAGTTGGTAATGACAATTCTTGGTTTTAGCCTGCTTTTCTGTAGAAGGTTCCCCATCTGTCTCCTTGAAGTCCTCCCACCTCAAACACTGAGAGGGCCAATATCTCTGTTCCTGGTGACTAGGGTGTGGTGGGCCTTCCTGAGCTTATCTTCTGATGACTGAGTCTATTCCACCTTCCCACTTTTTCTCTCGGCAGGAAGGTAGAGAACATTGTAATGATTGAAACACCTCTATGTTGGGTCTCCTGATAAGAAGGTCTACTCTTTTGTTGGTAGAGATATCTCAGTCTTTTTCATTCTTTTACTTTCAGTAGTGTGGACCCAGATAAGCAGTGTATTAGGTTTGATTCCTCACCTCTCATTAGTGGACATCTTATTATTAGAAGCTAAGATTTAGTGATGTTTTGAATAAAGTATAAATATAATCAAGACTTCAGTGGTGCATGCCTATAATCCCAGCACTCAGGAGACAGAGGCAGGCAGATCTCTGTGAGTTTGAGGCAGCCTGCTCTACAAAGCAAGTCCGGGACCAGCCAAGGCTACAGAGAAGCCCTGTCTTGAAAGACCAAAACAACAACAAAAACCCATGCTTTTTTCTTTTCTTCTTCTTCCTTTTTTAATGGGTTGTTTTAGGGTAGACACCTCCTTGCATGATTAAGCTGCCATTTAACCAAGTGGGAAGAACAAAACTAAGTGACAGTTACTGAGACTCTTGGAGAGAGGTTTGTTACTGGGAATAGTGTGGGTTTTGATGTCTGCTCCTTTCTATTAAAGTAAATCCTCCTACACGTCCAGTCTGTGGTCCTGGGAGGGGCGGACAATAGGAATTGTTCAGCTCAGGTTTTCTGGGTGTGGTCTTGTAGAACTTCCTCTGAGAGCTGACTCAAGAGTCTTCTTCCCTTGTGGAGCTGTTCCTGTTCTTACATGCCGTGGCTAATTGACAGCCTTGGAATTGTGGGCAGCATCATTTGGATGTGTTAAGTTGGGAACGAGGAAAGTAGAATATTTTCAGTCTTTGATTGAAAGGTCTCTTTCACTTTGTAAAATAGATGTCCCTAGATGCGTCAGTGAACCTGTGCTCTTTCTTTTGATGCTGCCCATCCTGCTGAATAACAGTTATTACCTTTTGTCCTCTGTAAATCTTGAGAGCTGGCATAGTATCTCATTCATCTTTGTGCTCATGATGTTTAGAAAGTGCCCACTTCTAAGTAAGAATTCACAATTGTATGCCAAAAAGCCAAATGTTGCTGGGTGTGGCATCACACTCCTTTAATTCCAGCACTTGGGAAGTAGAGTTAGGTGGGTCTCTGTGAGTACCAAGCCAGCCAGGGTTAGATAGTGGAACCTTCTCTTAAAAAGAAATGAACAAGCTGGACAGTGGTTTTGAGTGTCTTTAATCACAGGAGGGAGACAGAGGCAGGTGAATCTCTGAGTTCAAGGCCAGCCTGGTCTACAGAGCTGCCATACGAAGTTCCAAGATAGCCAGGGCTATGCAGAGAAATCTTGTCTTGAAAAATCAAGACAAGCAAACAAATAGACAATTAACCAACAAAGAATGTGACCTGGTGGCATATGCTTGCAATCCTGAACATTGGAGGTGGAGGCAGGAAGATTGGGATTTCAAGATTACCCTCAGCTATATAATATGTTTGAGGCCTGTATGGGATCTATAGTGAGACATTTCAAAAAACAAACAAATAAATGACTGACCAAATAAATGTTAAGTTGAATAGTGGAGGGATGCTTTAAGTGGACTGCAGACAGCTGCACACCTGTCATAACGAACTGAGAGATGTTAGGAGAAAGTGGAGATAGAGAGGGAGGAGGCATTTTGTTTGCTTGCTTGCTTGCTTGTTTGTTTGGTAGATGGGATGAGTTTTTATTGAGAATTTTTTGAGAATCCATTGTGCAGTTCTGTTTTTGTGGAAGAACATTAGTAGTTGTTGAGAGCTCCCTCTGTTTAGCTAATGGCCTTGGATAAGACTACTTCTAGTGGCTGTGACCTTCTTTGTAGCACTGACAAAAGATAACCTGTCTGTTCTTCTCAACGAGGAATAGCCTTCAGCAGAGGGAGGGGTTAGGAATATGTTGGGTTGGGAAAAGCTGTGCTCTTGGTAGCTAGGTACCAGGGGAAAGACAGCTATTATTACTATGATTGCTTTTGGCAGACAAGAAATTTTCAGTCAGCTTCTCTGCCTTGTACCACACACCCAGACACAGCCTTAGATTGGGTGGGTACAGGCAAGTATTGGGGTCACCTGTAGCTGTAGGCAAATGTCTGTCTCTATATGTATTTTGCAAGCATTACTTTTGGGTTCTTTTTCTTCTGTTCATCAACAAAATTAGGATATTTGTGGACTGTGGTCTGGTTGACATTTGAGCACATGGAACTTCTTTTGCCCATAAGAAGATGGCTTGACTCTAGAGCAGCTAGGTTTTGTCCTTGTATACCAGAAGGATGCAATCCAGAGGGAACAGTAGTTCCCTGAGCTTGGTTTGTATCCTGATCAGGTGATTTCCTGTCTCTATAGGGATGTGATGTGATTCTTCCCCTTCCCTCGGAAAGAAATGGATATTTTTTCATTTCCTGTTTGATAGCATATTTTGTTGAATACCAGGAGACACTTGGTGACTATAAATCAGTTGGGCGTTGGGTGGGGAGGAAGGAGGCTGCTTTGTTTTCAGTAGTTTTCATTTGAGGAATGAAAAAAAAAAAAAAAAGATTAAGTCTGAGCCTTCTCATCCTCTTTGAAGAGTTACAGACTAAGAGGATTGTTTTGAGTCCCTTTTCTGGGGGGTTTCTATTGGACTTGTGGTATCAAGAGACCTGTGGTCTCTTCATTCTCTGACTCAGTTACTTGTGGAGACCTCCATGCCACAGGTTCCACTCTTGCCACATTCTCTGGGCAGTCTTTTCTGTACTTGAACCCAGTGGGAAGCAACCGTTCGACCTTGTTGGACGTGACACCACCTTTGGAATAGAACCTGACAGGATGTCACTTGCCTTGACAGAGGGACACAGACTTATTTGGAATCTGGCTGTGCAGATTTCCTGTCCTGTCTTCCTTGCAGCTTCCTTCCGATGAGGGGATGGGAACTGCTTGTTAACAAGCAGCGCCACCTGTGGGCCTGCATGGCCATCTATATTCTATGCGAGAGCCACCTAGCCAGTCTGGCCTGATACTGCTCCATCTGGATGAAAAGCAGAGGCCTAGAAAGGAGAGGGAAAGAAGGTGCTGAGCGTGATTCCCCTTAGGTTCAGATGGATCTTTGTTTTGAGACGCAGGGTCTCATTTTACAACATACTCAGTTTTTAAAAATGCTTAGATTTTGTTTTAAAATTAATTAACTCAGATTTTCTTTTCTTCTGGATCATAGAGAAGTCCTTGCACCCCCAACTGCCCCCCACCCCCCCAAAAAAAAGAAGAAGAATCATCAGGGAGGTTAGGAAAATTTTATTTTTGGATTTTATGGGCATTAAACAGCTTTTTCTAGTTTGTTGGGATTTTTCCTGGCTAGGTAATTGGTGTGTTTGGAAGGTTCATAGATATCATCAGCGGGAGAACATCTTTATCAGTAGAGTATGGGAGCATGTGTGTCCTCCCCACCCCCTTTTGAGACAGGGTCTTGCTGTACAGCACTGCACACACACACCCACCCCAGCAGAAGGTTCTTTCTAGCTTCTCTTTGGATGTCAGGTGCCTTCTTGTTTGTGACTGTCACAGTATCAGATAAATTTCCCCTCTGGGTGGAAAGAAGCATCTTGCAGTGAATTGGTATTCTGGTTCCAATTCATCTTGCAGTGAATTGGAATTACTGGCTCCATGGCCTTGGATAGCCAGCCACATGCCATCCAAACCACTCTGGTAGGTGGACTCTTCCAAATTTGCAGAGTGAGCAATAATAATCATTTTGTAGAATTTTGATAAGTATTAAGTGATGGTTTTTGTTTTCTAAGACTGGGTTTCTCTGTGTAACCTTGGCTGTCCATATTCAGTTTGTAAATCAGGCTGGCCTTGAACTCAAATATTCATGATTAAATAACCATCTCTGCTCTGAGCCCCTGTTTTTTTTTTTTTTTTTTGTTGTTGTTGTTTTTCTCTTTTCCTTTCTTTTCTTTCCTTGCTGTTTTGTAAATTGAACTTAAGTGCTGAGCATGGAATGTGCCACTAAGAAACAACTTTCTCCTTTCTTTGTTTCCTTCCTTTTGTGTGTGTGTGAGAATGGTATATGCTCATGTGTATGCAAAAGTGCATGCATGTGTTTGGAGCCAGAGTAGAGCATTCTTCTCTGTTGTTCTCAGCTTTATTCCTTTGCTGCCAGATCCTTCACTGAACCTGAAGCCTCAGCTTTTCAACAGTCAGCAAACCACAGTGATCTTCCTGTCTCCTCTCTCCCCGGTGCTGGGATTATATCCTGTGTAGGACCACTCCTGGCTCATTACATGAGTACTTGCAGACCAAGGACTCTTAACTGCTGAACTATCTCACTAGTCCAACAGTTCTTTTTCTGTTTCTATGAAGTTGACTATTCTGGTTGTTTTACATAAATGGCATCACACAGTTTATCTCATTAAATATAATGTGTCTTCAAGGTTCATCCACGTTATGCATCAGAATTTCCTTTTCTCTCTTCTCTTTTTTTTTCTTTTTGAGATGGGATTTAACACAAGAGACCATTCGAAGTCTTGGCAATTCTCTTGCCTTACCTTCCCAAGTGCTGATTCCTCCTTCCTTTTTTATTTTCTTTCTTTCTTTCTTTCTTTCTTTCTTTCTTTCTTTCTTTCTTTCTTTTTTTTTTTTTTAAGACAGGGTTTCTGTGTGTGTTCCTTGCTGTCCTGGAATAGCTAGATTATATTCCATTTTGTGTATTTATCATATTTTATTTACCAAGTCATCCTGTAATAGATATTTGGGTTGCTAATAGAATTATTTTAAATATTAACATTACTGGATTGTTTCCTTTTTGGATTGATTGTTTGATTGATTTTGGTGCTCTGAGATAAGGTCTCTTTATGTGTCCAGTTTAGCCTCTTATTTTTTATTTTCCTGTATCTCTATCTTCTTGAGTACTGAATGGGATTTCAAGGCATGCCATGTGCCTAACTAGACACTTTGTTTATCTTGTACAGGTTAAGAGTGAGGGAGAATTCCTCCTTAGTTGTAGAGTAATGACAGTGTAGCTTGCAAGGAATATATATACATATATACTGATATGTATAGGCACATACACATATCCCACTTGGGAGGCAGAGGCATTCAGATCTTTATGAGTTTGAGACCACCTTGGCCTATGTAATGAGTTCCTGGTCAGTCTGTGCTACACAGTAAAATCCTTAATAAAAAAAAAAAAGTGGTGGTGGTTGGAGATGGATTACAGGGTAGGCTATTCTTGTAGAGAACACAGTTTTGGTTTCCAGAACCTATAAGGTAACTTACAATCACCCTTAATTCTAGTTTTAGGGGATCTGGTGCCCTTTTCTGGCACCTGAGGGCACCAGGCATGAATATGGTGCACATATATACATTCAGACAAAAAAAATTATATACATTAATAAATCTTTTAAAAATTCAAGCTAAACACATACATATACTACTATTGACAGTTGACACTAAGCTATATGTTTGCTTCTGGGTTCCCTTCAACCCAGCCCACCCCAAACTGTTTCTATTCATTGTTAACAATAGGATTCCAGGATGATGGAAGAGGTCTGCAGGCGATTGAAGTATGATAGGGAAGGGAACCTTAGCAGAAGAGCCTTCACTGTATAGCTATGGGTGGAACTCAACCTGCTGTCTCTGCCTCCTGAGTGCTGGGACTAAGGGTAGTGGTAGTGGGGCCTGGGCCAGAGACAACCCTTTAGTAATGTCTACAGCAGTCTGAGTTCTATACACATACTTTATGCTCAGGCAAATCTAGGTTTTTGTTTGTTTGTTTGTTTTTGTTATATTTTTGTATATTTTTTCTGTCCTTGTACTCACTCTGTAGACTAGGCTGGCCTTGAACTCAGAGATCCTCCTGCTTCCCAAGTGCTACCATTCACCACTACCACCACCAAGC
Source organism: Psammomys obesus (assembly GCF_907164565.1). Classification (NCBI taxonomy): domain Eukaryota; kingdom Metazoa; phylum Chordata; class Mammalia; order Rodentia; family Muridae; genus Psammomys; species Psammomys obesus. Next base: position 2,813,387 of record NW_026591598.1, on the reverse strand, counting down.
TAAATCCAGGAGTTTTTAGTTTCCTACACAGAAGAATTTCAGAACCAGTCAGCATAAAGCTGGAGTTTTTAAACACAGATCTAAGCAGAGATTTAACAGAACAAGGGGCAGAAGAAAAGAGTATACACTCAAGAGTGTGGGTATGGGATTCTCAAGGACATAGTTATCCTTAAGTGTCTTTCTAATAGTCATGTATATGCTTTTTAAACTTTTTAAAACTTACTACATTCACTTTGTGTATGTGAGTATGTATTGTAGTCAGAGAACCACTTTGTGAGGGTTGTTTCTCTCATTCTTCTAAACGGGTTTCAGGGATCAAATTTGGGTTGTTAGGCCTGGTGGCAAGTGCTTTAACTGCTATGATTTTGGTGGCTTCTGAAGTTATACCTTAAAAGATTGCTAAAGCACTCAAATGAGATCACAGGGTAGTTCCTTGAGGGTATGTTGAATGGGATTACAGCTGATAAGATAAAACCTGAAGTCACAAGAATTGTGCAAAGGAGGTAAAATGTTCTTGCTGTAAAAGTTGATAGTTTTTTTTTTGTGGGATTCTCAGAAACTTGTAGATTTACATCTGGAGGACTGAAGTCATATGTATTTAGGTCTTAAGCATGATTGATTGCTATTTTAATATTCTTACTTGAAATCTTTCTATAAGAGGAATCTTATGGTTAAGGATATAGCTCAGTTTGTAGAGTGCTTGCCTGGCTATCATTCATGGAGCCTTGGATTTGGTCCAGTACTCTGTAAACTGGGCATGCTAGCTAGCATGTGCCTATAATTCCAGCACTCAGGTGGAGGTGGAGTTCAAGGTCATCCTTGGCTGAATAGTGTGAGAAACTTGTTTTAAAAAAGCTTATATGACGCAATTAACAAAAAGTCAGCTGAGAAGTCCTGGTCACAGACAGACCTGCTCCTTTCTTGCCAGTGCTGTCAGAGGAGGTGGGGATCACAGCCTTAATCTTCCCCCTCCCCCTAACTCATCATCATTGAGTGAGCAAGAGCTCTGAGGATTGACTAGGTTCTGGGTCCAGGTATCTTGGTCCTGTCTCCTCCTGTGTCCTAGGATTTGATATGCAGGGCAGTAATACCTCAAGGCTTTATCCTGGGTGACCACATGATGGTTAACAGGAGGACTCACCTTGGTCAGCCTCCATCTTTATAATACCAGTTACTTGGCAGATGGTTTCCTTGACAGAAAGATCTTTGACATAGACAAAAGTATCACTGAAGGATGCAAAGATACAGCAGATACAAATACATTCTCTCCTTCAGCCATTTGAGATCCTAGGCTGATGACTTGTTCTTCCTTCTTTTCTTTCACCTTGAGAGGTACCATATCTTCTTGTTGTCTCTAGATTCTACCACACCACCACCAGAGAGAACGGGAAGGGGTGGGCAGATATTTCTTTTCCAAACCAAAGATAGTATGACTCATATTTCTTGAACCTTCCTCTTTCCCTTTACACAGATTAGCCAATCATGTAAGAGTGTGAAGTTGAGCTCCCACCAATGGAATGAGACACAGTCACCACCTACATCAGTGTCAGTGATGAAAGATGGTTGTCATAGGCCTGATGGGCTTGTTACTCTGGTTTGGATAGTGGTGCACTGTTTTTGCAAAAAGAATTGGTGTGACAGGCTGCTTTCACTTTGTGTGTTCCTTTGTGAACACCAAAATTATTAATTGTTTGTTTCTAACAGTTTAGATCAAAGTAAAAAAAAAAGTATTCATATAGTCAATCTTCCAAGCAAATTTTAATTGTAGTAAAGTTCATGAATCTTAGTTGGAGAGAGACTTCAACCTTACTCTATGGTGAGAAGTGCCTTTTCCCTTCCTTTCACATGTCCTCTCAATTTCCCATCTTTCTTTCTGTCTCAATTGTAGTGATTACCAAAATTCTAAAGCAAGACTGCAATGCAGTTTTGGGTTTTCTCCCTATTATATTATCAGGTCCAAAGATATATGGAAAAGTCCAAGAACTAATAGCAGGTGGAATGTGAGAAGCAGAGGAGGCCTCTTAACCTTGTGGATCTGTCTGTATCTGTGGACCCTAACTGGCTCTTAGGAGAGAAGGGTGGTTTATATGGATTTATTTCCAGATCAGTCTCTGTTATAAAGGACTGCAGTGCTCTTGTTGGTTTTTGTTGTTGTTGTGTGTTTGTTTTCTTTGCTTGTTTGAGATAGGTGCTTATTATGTAGCTCTGGCTGACTTGGAAGTCACAGAGATCTGCTTGCCTCTGTCATGCAAGTGCTGAGATTAAAGTTGTGTGTCATCATGCCTGGTGTCATTGTGTTGCTTACTTGTGTCATGAATAAAGAATACATCAAGGCTAGAGACATGTGTCAGCAGTTAAGAGCAGGTCATCTTGCAGAGGACCTGGATTGATCTCTCAGCAACCACATGGCTGCTGACAACTAACTCTGGTTCCAAGTAATCGATGCCCTTTTCTTGCCTTCAAGGACACCAGGCATGCGTATTACCAGGTATGTAATGCACAAACATACAAGTGGGCATATAAAGTAAAAATAAACAAATTTGTAAGAAAATAATGCATCCTGTCAGTGTGTGTTATATCCCAATTCAGCTTATGTACATTGGAATGCTGTTGTTGTACCTCCAGAGTCTAGTACCACTCACTAGTCAAGCACTGCTCAGGGTGATTTTATGCTGTCCATGTGGGATGAGTGAATCAGTCACATAGTAAATTAGTAAAGGTCATTTTTTTTTTAAGAGAGAGAGAGGTGTCCATACGTATCCTTGGCTGGCCTACAGCTTTCTCTTTCTCTGTAGACCAGGCTAGCCGTACACTCACAAGAGATTTACCTGCCTGCTCAGTGCTGAGATTAAACATGAGTGCACCCCTTTATCCCAGCACTCAGGAGGCAGAGGTAGGTGGATCTTTGTAAGTTTGACAGCAGCCTGATCTATAGAGTTCCAGGATAGCCAGGGCTACACAGAGAAACCTTGTCTCTGAAGGAAAACAAACAAACAAGCAAAAACCTACCACCACAAACAACAACACCAAAAAAGGTGGGTGCCTTCATACCTGCTAAGGTTGCATTACTATTAGTTTCTGCTTTAGCCAAGTGTGATACCTGGCACATGTTAGGTGCATGCCTGTATCCCTAGCATTTGAAAGGAGAGGCTGAGGCAAGTGGATAATAAATTCAAAGCCAGCCTGGGCTACAGAAAGGGAAAAAATGTTTTTAAGGCCTTTATAGGAGATGTTCTAAAAATGAATCTTTATTTATTTTTATTTTATGTACATTGGTGTTTGACTGCTTGTATGTCTATGTGAGGTCTTGGATCTCCTAGAACAGGAGTTACAGACAGTTGTGGGTGCTGGGAATTGAACCTGGCTCACTCTGGAAGTGCAGTCAGTGCTCTTAACCACTGAGCCATCTCTTCAGCCCCTAAAAATGGATCTTAAAGAAATGTATTATTGTGTGTACTTGTGTGTGAGGGTGTGGGTTCCTCCAGAGAGCAGAGGATGACTTTCAGGAGTCGGTTCTCCCCTGTTCTGAAGACTGAGCTCAGGTTACCAGGCTTGCTTGGCAGAGCTTTTACCTTTAGAGCCATCTCTTGTTTTCCCTTCTCTTTCTTTTCTTTTTCTTAATAAGAGGGCTGGAGAGATGGCTTTAGTTTGCCATATAAGCATTAGGACCTGAGTTTGTGCCTCAGTATCTATGTTAAAAGCTGGGTGTCTTTAATTCCTTTGTACACATGCATGAACACGCATGTGGGGAGAGCAAAGGAGGGATTCATTCTAGAGAAGCATAGATTAAATTCAGACGACAGTAGGGGGCACTTGTATGACAGTGGAATAAAGACAACCACAGGCGTGTTCAGCTAAAAAGCGACCTCTGACTCCTACTTGCTCTTTGGGAAACAATTGCTATTTTTTGTTTATATAACTTTCTTTATGCAAAATTGCAAGTTATGTAAAATATTTGACCGGATTGAGTTACTTATTTTTTGGAAAGTAAAAATGGACTTCCATCAGAGTATGCTGAATTTATAGTTTTACTTTCAGATTTTCTTTTGCAGGTAAGAATTACTAATTAAATGTATATTGGGCTAGGATTGTAGCTAAGTAAGTGGTGGACTTTTTGCCTTGTATGCATGAGCCCTAGTACTAGGGTAAAAAGTATATTATTTCCTTCAGTTACTTCCCATGTATAAAACAAAAATTTGTCTACAATGTTTATAGGAAGCCTTACTTTCTTGTGTGTGACCGTGTGTGTGTGTGTGTGTGTGTGTGTGTGTGTGTGTATGTATGTATGTATGTATGTTAGAAATGAATCCAGGATCTTGTACATGCTAGGTATGAGTGCTGTGTCAATTAGCTACAACTTCATCTATATACATTTCTGTATTAGCAATTTGCATATCTGTAGTTTGTGTTCGAAGGATTTGTTGCAGTATTTTTCTGTACAAAACAATGAATAAAAGAAAGCAAACTGCCGGGTCTGGTGGCATACTCCTTTAATTCCAGTTCTGGGAGGCAGAAAAAGATAGATCTCTGTGAGTTCAAGGCCACCCTAGGGTACATAGTGAGTTCCAGGCCAGTCAGGGCTATATGGTGAAAACCTGTCTTAGAAAGGAAAACGAAGGAAGGAAGGAAGGAAGGAAGGAAGGAAGGAAGGAAGGAAGGAAGGAAGGAAGGAAGGGCAAGAAAAGGCAGTGCACAAGCAAGCAAACATCAAATAATGAGGTTACTTATTGTATTTGAGTAAAAGTCTCATTAGCTTGAAAATGGCTGAAAGGGTTGAACTTAGTTAATATAGGAGGATTGCAAGTTCTTGGTCAGCTTAGGTAAGATAGCAAATTCCTGGCTATTTTGCATAATGATATTGAAAGTTCTAAAGTCCAAAATAATTATTAGGAACTATCTTTTTCATTCTCAGTGAGAGCTTTGATGAGGAATAGCAGTATAATTTTCAAGTTGGCCTATACACAAACGACATAATTACAGATATTTTATGTCCCATGCATATATGCATATAATATAACTGGTTCCTAATTGCTCATGGACATGGAGCTCATGGTGTGCTGAGTACTTCAAATCACAGATCAGTCCTAAAACAAATTTGTTGTTGGTGGTGGGTTGTTTTTTTTGTTTGTTTGTTTTTTGAAGCAGACTGTCTCTGTGCAGCCTTGGCTGTCCTGGACTCACTTTGTAGACCAGGCTGGCCTCAAACTCACAGAGATCCACCTGCCTCTACCTCCCAGAGTACTAGGATTACAGGCATTTGTCACCATGCCCAGCTTTTGTTTTGTTTTTTAAAGACAGGATCTATGTAGCCCTGGCTGTTCTGGAACTCACTCTGTAGACCCAGGCTGACCTGGAACTTACAGATGTTTGCCTGTCTCTGCCTCTCAAGTGCTGAGATTAAAAGTGTGTTGCACCACACCCAGCTCCTAAAACAAATTTTAACCAGTTGTTTCTTCACTGATTTGAGTTATGATGCTTATAGGGAAAAGAAACATATTTTTTATTTATTTTAAGGTTTCAAGGTTTTTTGTGTGTGTGTGTCTTGGGGGTATGTGCAGGTGCAGGTGTAAATGCATGTGCCAGCAGAGTCCAGGAGAGGGTGTCAGATCCCTGGGACTGGAATTGCAGGTGAATGTGAGCAGTACCGTGCAGTCCCGGCTACCCTAGAACTCACTCTGTAAACCAGTTAGCCATAAATATGTGAGGATCTTCCTGTGTACTTACTTACAGGCCTCCTCATCCCACCTCTCCCCATGTTTTAGTGCTGGAGATTGAACCCAGAGACCATTGTGCTGTAGGCCCCGGCCTGCACAGCTTTTCATAACATGCCGCATAGCTGCTTCTAAAGCTCTGATTTCAAAACCTTATGTTCTAAACTAAATGTTTGAAGCCAATTTAAGCCAAGTTTATGTTCTAAACTAAATGTTTGAAGCCAAGTAAGATAGCAAGTTTCTGGATAAACTAGGCAACTCTGTGAGACCATGTTTCTTTCTTTCTTTCTTTCTTTCTTTCTTTCTTTCTTTCTTTCTTTCTTTCTTTCTTTCT
>NW_026591598.1:2801146-2807242 GCF_907164565.1 Psammomys obesus | reverse complement strand
TTCCTTCCTTCTCTCCTGTCTCTTCTTTTTTTTGGGGGGGGGGAGAGGGCCTTTTTCCAAGACTTTTTTGGGTTTCTCTTTGTAGCCCTGGCTGTCCTGAAACCCTGTGTAGACCAGGCTGGCCTCAAATTCAGAGATCCATCTGCCTTGACCTCCGAGCACTGGGATTAAAGGTGTGTACCACCATTGCCCAGTGAGATCCTGTTCCAAAAACAAGTAAAACAACAAAATACCTCGTGTTCTTTCCAACCAAACACTTTTTCATTTTCTTTTTTTGGATAGGGTCTCTCCATGTAGTTCCAGTTATCCTGGGGCTCGCTGTATAAACCTGGTTGGCCTCAAACTCATGAGATCCTTCCACCTCTGTTGCCCTAGCACTGGGATCAAAGGTGTGCACCACCATGTCCCAACTTTTTATGATTCTTATCTTTTGCTGCTATGTGTAATTACTGTGTGCCATGTCTGGCCCACTGCTTTTCAGTGCCCTTAAAGGAAGGTGTAATGCCTGTGCCTAGTACAATGGCTGATACACATGCAGGTGCAGTAGTAAGCAGAAACTTCTGTAGCATTATTCAGTTTCAAGCATGGCTCATCAGATGCTTTATATGACTTATTTTTTCCTCTACTGCTCAGGATCTAGGAAAATAGTCTTTGCTGAACATCGTCCCCAATTCTGACTTTTTAATTTTTTTATTAGTGATTATTGAACACAGGGTCACAACATGCTGGCTAAGTACTCTGTTACTGAGCCACAGTCATATCACCTTCCCTCCTTAAACTTATTTGTTTGTTTGTTTAGACAGAGTCTCATCATCTATCTCTGGCTGGCCTAGAACTTGCTATGTGGCCTAGACAGGCTTGACTTGGTAATCTTCCTGTGTCAGCCTCCTAAGTAGTTGAGATTACAGGCCAGGCCACAGGACTCTGATGCTAGTGATATTTTTAGTTTCCATTTATAGCTCCATTTCACACTTGATGGAATGGAAGACCAGGAAGACATAGTGACATACCCAAAGACACACAGCTGGTTGGTAGCAGAGCTAGGTATCACGCTGACATCTGATCAGTCTGTCTGTACCATTTGCATATATTTTTAACCATTATGCCAGGGTCAGTTAGTTGTTCAGGGAGTTTTTGCATTATTAAGTTCTTCCTACACTCATCTTCCGTCTTGGGTGTGGCTCAAATACAGACAAGCCAAAGCAGCATAGTTTATGACTCTCTTGTGGCTCTTCACCTTGAACCAGCATCAGAACCACCTGGAGGGCATGTTAAAACAGATTGCTAGGTCCCACCCTGGTTCTGGCTCAATGTGCACCGAATTGCGGGTGGGGCTTGAGAATTTGTGTCTGTTGTGAGTTCCCAGGAGATGTTGGTGCTGCTAATTGGGGACCACTGGTATAGAGTACTGAGCTTAAGATGGGGACCACTCTAGAGGTGTCCTGAGGTTAGGATGGGAGTCAGGCTGTCCGCGTTTGAATCTCAGCCTCATCAGTTACTAACTGAATTTGGGCAAGTGCTCAATCATTCGTATATCTCAGAGTTCATTTGTAGAAGGATTTGCTGGTGGTGCCTGCATTGTAGGATTTTTATGAAGATTGAATGAAATTGTTTGTGTGTGTGTAAAGTGCTTGAAATATGCCTTTGCTACAATGCTGATGAGATAATTTTTGTTCTGTAAACTTTGGGTTTAGTTCTTAGACTAATAAGTAGTAAAAATATGAATCCAGGTATTAGATAATGTTATTCTGACAGGTCAAATGTGAACATATTAGAGGACTAGCGAGACAGTGAGTGGACTAGGAGGAGGAGAGGTGAGCGGTGCTAGAGATACTGCCTTGTTAGAGCTGAGGGTTGGGGTTGTCAGTGGCTTGTGTTTCACTATCAGAGAGATCCCAAGGAGGAAGCGGGAAGAGCAAGGTGCCAGCACACAGTATATCAGAGATAACCTACTCTTCCTTTCAGCCATCCAGAACTGGTATCTGGTCCCAAGGTTATGGGCAGCATTTGTTTCTTGTGGAGAACGGTGAAGGAAATGCTTTGCTGTTGGCTTCTGGCTGGGCTCAGCAGCCTTTATCCTCCTCAGCTGCTGCACATACTTTTGATTCTTGCTGAGAAAGGCAGTTGTTAGGTTTGGAAGTCTTCAGATTCCAGAGCCAGCTGGACAGCTGACCTTCTGGTAGCTGTTTCCCAGACTGCCAGCTCTGTCGCCTCATCTCCCCAGCTCCCCCCCCCCCATTTTTTTTTTTTTTAAACTTTGGAGCGATAGTCTATATTTAGTGAGCTAGACAGTTAGAAGGTTGGGGGAGACCATGGATGGAGTGTTTGAGCCAAGGACAAGATGTGTCCTATACCCAAACTTTAACCCTGTCATCCCCAAATGACTACTTACAGTGCTAGAAATGTACCTCTAGCTCAGGGGTGAGAGGCAATGTTTATTTTTGAGTGCCCTGAATAAGAAGATTATTACGGGGAAGAAGTGGGGAGATGTTCATGCTGTTCCATTTATGGCTTAGCAATGCTTGGTATTCTTCAAGAAGGGGCCATAGGAACAGTGGTGGGAATAGCTCTGCGTTCTGATTGTTCATCTTTCACCTTGAGAGGCACCAGAGGGGAACAAATATTTCCTAGACTCATATGAGTCCCGGCTACTTTTCCTGGACACCTTTACTCTCTCAGGCTGCTTAGTCACCACGTAGGAATGGCTAGGAATGGCGGTAGCCAGGTTGCCGCCTGGTGTACCTGGAGGGCTCTTGGCATACTATACTGTTGGTGTTGGTCTCTTAGACACAGATGGGCCTCTTCAGGCTCTTCGAATCATGGGCTGGGACTTAGCTCTCCCTCCAGCTTGTTCCATGAGGCACTGACCTACTTTTTCAGGGACAATTAAGTGTTTGTGAGCAAAGAAAGGCGGCGACCAAATTGAAGGTGAACTAGAGTTACGTTAAACAAACGGGGAGTTTCTTTTTCCATCTCACACATCAGGGCCTAGCTCAGTCCAAATGGAATGGCATATTAGGCTGAGGGGGGCCCAGACTCCAGATGCTTATCCAGATAGCCACCCAACTCTTGAATTCTTGTCTTGTCAGTACACTTAAATAATCATACTTTCATAATCATACATCCGTTGTCTTTTTAGAAAAAAACATTTGGAAAGAAGAAGATTGGCTGTTAAGAGGCAGCAGTACCTTTAGGTGACAATGACTAGTTAATTTGTAGCATCCCTGAGATGATTTAAGTCTCTTCTTTTTGTACCAGATTGGAATAATAAGCTTGCCAGGAGCTTGGATCTTTAGGGAATAAGTAAATAGTTTGTTTAGGCTTTCCTTTCCTTATAAGGCAAGAGATTGAGAACTTAGAGTACGTATATAAGCTTTCAATAAATAAATTAGAAAACTCAGCAAGAATTAGTATTAAAAAATTAGATTCAACTACAAAAAACAAAATTTACTTTTGCTGGTTTTGGGGATGGAACCCAAGGCTGAATTCACTCTTACCCAGCTAGGCAAGCATTGAGATATACCCCGGAGACCTCAGCTTTCAGTTGGCTATGAAAGGAAGGGAGCTCATTTTCTCAGTCTGATCCTGGACCTCACTTACCTGTTGCCACTCCAACTTCTTCCTGTTGAGTATAATTACTATGCTGGGGTTGTCTTACTGCTCTTCCTTAGCAATGGGGGAGGATCCAAGGCCCTAAGCACTGTGACTCTCGCTAGCTACAGGGCCCAGAGGGAGTTGATGCATGGCAGTGAGGCATTTTTTAGGCTTTTATTTTCAGTAACAACATAGGCATGAGAACCCGTGATTTCTCATAACTAAAGAAAAGTTATTTTTTTTAGTTATAGGTGGGCCAGGTTTGATGGCACAAGCTATAAACCCAATACTGGGAAGCCAGAGGTAGGCTGATTTCTGAGTCTAAGGCCAGTATGGTCTATATAGTGAGTTCCAGGCCAATCAGGACCACACAATGAGACTCTGCTTCAAAACAAAACCAAACAAGATATTGATACTATAGCTAGTGGACTGGTGTGCTGCTCAGTGATGGAATGCTTGAATCACATGTTTGAGGCCCTGAGTGTGATGCTCAGCACTGCAAAAAGGAAAAAAAAAGGAATGAAACACTGTTAATAGAGCATCCAATGCAGGTTACATCTCAGAGTTAAGAAGCTTAGGGCAAAACGCCTGCCATTGGAACTCCCCTTTTCAGTATCCTCTAGAGAGCAACTTCCACACCACAGCAGAGGTGGGAAGCAAGCCTGGTATCAGTTTGAGTCTTGTAGGTGTAGCCACTTCTTTTGGGGGAAGAGATTATAGATCATCCCAGAACTTTGGCACACCCTCCTTTCTACCACTTTTATTCCTTTTTGCCCGAGAAATCTGGCCTCTGCTGTTGCCCAGTCTGCCGTCTTGCTTATGGTGTCTACCTCGCTGATCTTGCCTTTCATCAGACTGCTGGTCTCTCTGTCTTCTGCCCTCTCCTTCCCATTCTCCAGGGTTGGGTCCTGAGTCATTTTCTCTGCTGAGCTTCTGAGTGACTGACTCCTCTACAGATTCATGAATGCCACCACTTGGCTGCCACTCCTGCCCTGAAATCTTTTAATTCTATCAGGCTGGTTCCAGTTCCTTTTCCCCGCCGCAACCATTCCAGACTTGTTTCACAGTCCTTAGCTCAACTCCACCCAACCTTGTCAACTCCCTTCCCACCATTCATCGTTTACTTCCCACAGCTTACTTTTCATTTCACCGTAATCTCTGCCAGTCTCCTCCTCCTTCCCTGACTCAGAAGCAAGTTGCTAGATATATTCTTAATTTGTCTTTCTTAGTGAGCCTGTAAATCCCTCTCCAGCCTAAGTAAAAATTCTCTAAGTTTATCCCCCTGTCTCTCCTCTCTCCTTCTGTCTTCTCTCTTTCTTCATATTTCTTTAGCCATCTTGATAAACATTGCTAGTCTGTCATCACAGCTGAAATTGCTCTCACTTACATGACCTACTTGAAGAACTCAGTAGCCTCTTTTCCATTCTTGTGATGCTTGATATTGTCATAGCTTTAGATAGTTTTCGATTCATTTTTATCTTCATTTTGCTTTTTTATATGAATTTACCTGTTCTGGTTATGTATGGAATGATGGTTCTCAAATCAGATTCTCTGAATATGAGTTTCCCTCCCACAGGTTAACACTTGCATGTCTGTACTTGGTTTTATCCAGAAGGTTGAGAAGCCATGCATACTCGTGTGTAAAATTCATGCTATACCTTCTCACTTAGAAGTCTACAGAAATTCTGTGTCCTTTTCCAACCTGAGCTCATTGCTACCCTCCTCCTTTCCTTTGCTTAAACTGACTTCTCTTCTGAATGTCTGTCTTGACAACTATCTTTAACTGGTTGGGTCCACTGTCCTGTTTCAGGTCCTCTCCGTCTCCAAAGTCTCTCCATATTCATGTCACATCTCTGAAAAGGATTCTCAGTTTTATCTTTTGTTGATGCCACTTGAATTTACTTTGTTTTACCTGCTTCACAAACATTTGTAACCTTTTGTCCCACAGGAAAAGTAACCAGCGTGTGGTGTTCTTACTGTCTATCCCAACTAGGGAAATGAAGCAGCTCACTGAGCTCTCTTGGTACTTTGTATATCCTCTTGTCTTTGTATGTCTCATCTTATTAGCAGTTATCTCTTTAGTTATTTGGCTCCCCAAGACAGAGTTCAATGAAAGCAGACTGTACTGTCTTCAACTGTTTCTTTGATGCTATAACAGTTGATTGCATTGTTGGGTTGTCTGTTATGTTCCAGCTATCTTCAGATAAAGGATGCTTGGAAAAATCCAAAAAGCTATGTTACTGTTGGATGTTAAGTTATAGCACACTTACCACTCTTCATTTTTTTTTCACAAAATAACTGTTTATTTTAGAAAAAGTATAAAATGATGAACTAAAGTATAGAGTAAAAGCAACTTAAAATTGTGGTGTAGGATTTTGAGCTCAGGACCTTGTATGCTAAGCTACAACCAGCCCTACTAGGAGCACTTTGGCGTATTTTTCTTTCCTTCCTTCCTTCCTTCCTTCCTTCCTTCCTTCCTTCCTTCCTTCCTTCCTTCCTTCC
>NW_026591598.1:2785928-2801136 GCF_907164565.1 Psammomys obesus | reverse complement strand
TCCTTCCTTCCTTCCTTCCTTCCTTCCTTCCTTCCTTCCTTCCTTCCCTCCCTCCCTCCCTCCCTCCCTCCCTCCCTCCCTTTTTTGCCATTTTTATTCTGTGAGAATTTCATGCATATAATGTGTTTTGATCAAATCCACTTTCCTGTTCCTCCTCTGTAATTTTTTCCTATCTTCCCCACCCTGGTTTGCATTTATGTATTCTTCTTTTAAACCCACTTAGTGTACATGGGTGTAGGACATTCTGTTGGAGAATGGGCAGCTTCTCAGTCCATACCCCTGAAGATGATTCTCCTTCACCAGGCAGCAGACAATGGCAAGCACTTCCTCAGCTGGGGGTGGATCTTTGTGAGCTCCTCCTCTTTTTGGGTTGGGATTTGATAAATTTTCTTTTAGACATTTACTTATGTAAATATATATTGCAATTATTTATTTCACAAAAAGAAAATACTGTTTGTAAGCATATTTACTTACTGAATGCCAAAATCTTTCAGTGCCAACAATTATAGATTGGTGCCCAGTATGGTAGTGCACGCCTTTAATCCCAGCACTCAGGAGGGATACTGAGACATCTGAGTTCAAGGCCAGCCTGGTCTACATAGTAAGTTCCAGGACAGCCAGAGCTATGTAAAGACATCACGTCTCAAAAAATAAGCAAATAAAAAAAGGTTGGTATCAATTTAAATGGCTTTTAATATTGCCTTATGTGGATATATTCTTTTTAAATTAAAAAATATTGTTTTATGTAGTTGGATATTTTGCCTGCATGTATGTCTTTATGCCATGCACATGCTTAGTGTCCTTGGAGGCCAGATGAAGTGTGGAAATGGAGTCAAAGATGGTTGTAGACCACACCGTGTGGGTGCTGGGAATTGAACCCAGGTTCTCTGAAAGAGCAACCAGTCCTCTTAAACATCGAGCCCTCTCTCGAGCCCCCAGATGTATTGCTTTTGTACCAGTTTCCTATTACTGGAAATAAGTCTATTACTTTAAAATAAGTCTGGCATTATTTGGTATTATAAATAGTGAGATGAATAAAGTTGTATTATAAAAATATATTTCACACCAGGCTAGTGTTGTATGCCTTTATTAATCCCAGCCATGTAGAGGCAGAGGCAGAAGCAGACTGATCTCTGTAAGTTCGAGGTCAGCCAGAGATACATGGTAAGACTGCCTCAAAAATAAAACAAATCCGTGGCTCATGCTTTTAATCCCAGCACTTAGGAGGCAAAAGCAGGTGAATTTTCGAGTTTGGAGCCAGTCTCCTGGTCTACAGTGTAAGTTCCAGAACAGCCAGGGCTACACAGAGAAACCCTATCTCAAAAAACCAAATCAAACCACCCTCACCCCCACTGTGCCTCCCTAAACCATGAGCTCAACAGTCATTGACCCATCTTCTATAGGACCTGGTTTCAGGTGGTCACAATTATCTGTTACTGGTTCCAGGTGATCTGTACCCTCTTTTGACTTCTACAGGCACATGGTACACATACATACATGGAGGCAAAACACTCATACACATAAAATAAAAATAAACAGGTCTAAAAAAATAAATAAAAATAAACAGGTCTAAAAAATTATAAACAAGAAGATAATAGCATACCCTCTTTGTTCTTTTTTACTTGTAATCCTTTTTGAAGATGGGGTCTTGCAGTATAGTCCAACTTGGCCTCAAACTTTTGACTCTCCTACTTCAGCCTCTGCATTGCTAGGATTATAAGCAGGTTCCATCATTTTGGTTCAGGCATACATGTACATCTTTAAGGAAAGTTTTTAGATTTGGAATTGTGGGGTCAAAGGATATGAATAGTAAACTTGGTGAAGAGCCTGATCTGTTGCTAAATTTGAAGCTTTTTGTTACAATATTTCAGTCTTACAGTCAAAGACAATAGTGTAGGAGATGCAGATGCTCCCAGGATTTGTTAGGCAATTAGACATTCTCACAATACTCTCTTTGATCCTTTCATTTTGTGATGTCTTCTTACAGATTTCTTAAAACGTGTGCTCTGCTGTGCTGAAGTCACCATGTCCCCTGTCCTGGGAATTTTTTTATTTTTTTTAAATTTAACCTCATTGTTCCAAGGAAAAATATTATTATACTATATTTAGTGTTTGGAGTCTAATTCCTTAAAAATGTTTATTTTGCCTCTTTCCTCTGTTCAGAGGTAACAAAATAATGCTACTGAAGTTGGCAGCCGTGTTTTTCGTAGACTTGTTTGCTTTTTCTGGCAGACCCACCCAGGTGAATTAAGCCAGTAAATACCTTTGTTTTTTTTGTTTTTGTTTAAAATATTGTGGTTTTTCTAAGCTGTGACCTACCTTTAGCTGACTTGAGTGTGACTGGGTTTGCCATGCTTTGATAGTAGTGGTAATAGAAACTGTTTTTAAAAGAACCATCTTACTCTTGAATGGTCAGGGCTGTGCCAGGATACTTTTATTGAAATAGTTTTTCTTCCCTCCCATCTCTGATGGAGGTCTAAAACCTCATTCTTAGTGGTAAGTGAATCTTGTTTCTAATCTTTTTCTTAGGTTCTCATAGTGCCTAACAGTGAAGCTTTCTTTCAAGTTGTTTCATGATTTTATAAACTCAACAGCAACCTTAATTTCAGGGCTTGCATCTGAAGTCAAGTAGGAGCACCCCAGGGTAGGTATTTTTGCCTTTCTTTCCAGTTGCTTAGAGTTTCTTACCTTGTTGGTTCTTGTGGTATTATAGTACTAGTTTGGAAAGAGAAGGACTCATGAGTCAACCATTTATTTCTTATAGAAAAAAGAAAAGGACTGTGGTAGTTTGAATAAGAATGGCCCTTATAAGCTCATTTTTTTTCATACTTAGTCATAAGTGAGTAGAACTGTTTAAAAGGATTAAAAAGATTAGGAGGTATGGCCTTATTGGAGGAAATGTGTTGCTGCTGGTAGGCTTTGAGGTTTCAAAAGCCCAGGACAGGCCCAGTATCTCTTTCTCGGCCTATGGGTCAGGATGTAAAGCTCTCAGCTACTTTTCCATTGCCATGCATTCTGCTGTGCCACCATGCTCCCTGCCATGATGATAATGGACTAACCTTTGAAACTCTAAGCAAGCTCCCAATTAACTCTCTTCTTTTATCAGAGTCATGGCATCGTGTCTCTTCATAGCTATAGAACAGTGGCCAAGACAAGGACCAAGGGATTTTTTCCACAGCATTCTCGGGCCCTGTAGTGTCTAAGCCATACCAAGTTCCTCCTTCTCCCTGGGCTGGCACAGGGTAGGCTGTTCTTCCTTGTATTCTCTCAGCTAGATCTGTGCTTTATTCTCCTTGAAGGCTCCTTCAGCTTACTCAGTCTGTCGTCTTTGTCTAAGGGTGATGTCTGACTTCTTTTGTCTTCTCCTCTTCGTTTATCCCTGGAGAGGCGGCTTTGGTCCTTGGACAATCCTTTCCTCAGAGGGCAAACTAATTTTCTCTCCAGCAAGCCAGAGCTCAAAGTGTAATTCAACCCTTCTCACTCTCAAAACATGCTGCCAGGGGGAGACAATGAAGAAAGTGATCTTTGCTGTTCTCCAAATAAGACCCTGAACCTGGCACCTGTTTTCATTACTGGCCCCTGAAGTCACTGGAGACATTTTTGCTCTCTCCCTGGGCCAGCAGCTGCTTTGGGATAGGGGTGGCAACTGGTTGTCAAGGTATCAGTTCTGCTGCAAAGAAAACCCATGAGGGAGGGAGGGTGGGATTTGGAGGGCATGAGGGAGGGGGCTACAGCTGGGATACAAAGTAAATGAACTATAATTAATAAAAAAATACATTAAAAAAAGAAAAAAAAACATCTATTTACACAAGGGAACTTACTTCCCGTGTCCTTCAACCTCTTGTTTGTGTGGAGAGTGAGCAGTTGAAGTTACCTGTACCCTTAAGTTGATGACACCGTGACTCATTTCTCAGAAGGAGGCACTGCCTTTTCTCTTTTTTCCTCTCTGTATTCCCAGCCCCCAGTCAGTGCCTGGTACCCAGTGGGCATTAAAAAAAAAAAAAGTGCATGTGAAATGAAAGGTGAGATAAACTCCTTAATCCAGCCATCCTGCTTTAGTGTTACTGACCTGATATGCAAGTGCCCTGTTTGAGGATCTTTGTTTTTCGGAGAGGGATTGCTTCATAGGGAGTTAATGGAGCGGCTCATTCCAGAAGAGCCTGAGGAAGCTTATGTGATGTCGAGGAGGACTTGTTTTGTCTTCATAATCCTAGAGCTTCCTTTTCAGTCTCAATTCTGCTGGCACACTCACTCTGCTTCCTTAGGAGCAGTGTCCTCAGTCTGACTTAGGACTTAATGTCACTTGGCCATCTCCAGCCCACTTGAAGATAGAGCAAGACATTCCTCTTCAACAGTCACCTTATTACCGAGAACCATGCATGCTTTTGTGTTCTACACTTCCTGATCTGGCTGCATCTAGTCAAGCTGCACTCAGCTGTTAGGTGTCTGTGCCTTTGTAAGGGCTGTGGGAGACAGCAGGGCCTTTTTTCCCCTTTGTCAGCAGCTGGCTAGTGAGTGCCTTTGGATTGCCAGATCTGAAGCTATCCACATTTGTCTGACTCTCTGAACTTAGGACAGAGTCTCTTACCACCTGGGCTAACCTCTCACTGTACACCTTTGTGAGACTTGGAGGACAGAGCACCCGAGAGTGTAGAGGTATTTGGGCCACATTACTTTGAAAGACTTAGTTTCTGGGCAGAAAGGTTCCTCTCTCCAAGACTGCAACTGGAGTCTAGATCATTTTACCCTGACCTCCAGACAGCCTCCAATTGGAACCACCGTTCATTGGCTTATTCCAAACATCCTTGTTTTTGTTTAATTTTTATCTGATAAAATTTTGTTAAACAATTTTATGGTACAACACAGAGAGGAAATGACAAGGCAGCATGTGTTGTCTTTTAAATGCACTCAGTTAAGTGGCTATTTTAAGTCAGCTGTCCCTGCAGTCTGAGGGCTGTCTGCATGCCTCCTGGAGGGGGAGGAGTCTCTGAGTAGACTTAGGCCTGAAGGACTCTGCTCTTCTCTGGCTGGTTGTTCCACTTTATAGCACATCCATTTTGGTATTTATATTTATATCTCATTTTGCCAGTTGCTTGACTAGATCAGCTCAGGACATCTTTACCTGAGGTTCATTGACCCCTCTCCACTCTTATACAAAAATTTGAATAGAGGTGAATATATGCATTTGGTTTTTTCCCCCCTAGGAAAGACTATCTTTATTTTGTCAGAGTTTTGATGGGGTTTTCAACAACAACAACAACAAAATTAGCATTTTATAAGCATTTAGGGCTCTTGTCCACACTAGTTAGTGGCAAAATTGAATCTTGAGATAGTCTCTGAATTTATTTTGACTCTGCATCTGAAGTTTTTTCCACTAAATGCTATTACTTATTCTGTTCCTGGAAAAACAAGTAGAATAGCTCTAGGAAGACCAACATGATCTAGACTCCAGTGCTCATCTTATTCAGTACATAGCTGCCTCCATAGATGTCAACCAGTTGTCATGAGATGAATCAGGTAGCCTGTTAGACAGAGTGATGTGTTGTGTGTGTGTGTCTTCTTCAGTGCTGGAAATGGAATCTAGTGCATCATAGAATCTATACTTGTCTTTTTTCTCCACTGTATCTTACTATTTGACTTCTGATCTTAAAGCATTAAACCCCTATATATCTTGCCCATTAGGTTGCTTTTTGAGAAAAGGAATCATGCAATTATGTTTCCCCTTATTTGAGTCCTAATGCTTAGATTTCTACAAAGTGGTTGGCTACCTTGTTGGGACATGAGAAAATTTTCTTTCTTTCTTTCCTTCTTTTCTTTTCTTTTTGAGACAGGGTTTCCCTGTGTAGCCCTGATGATCCTGGACTCGTTTTGTCGGCCAGGCTGCCCTCAAACTCACAGAGATTCTCCTGCCTCTGCTTCCCTGAGTACTAGGATCATAGGCATGCACCATCGTGCTCTCTGCATGAAAAGAAACTGAATTACATTTGTTTGTTTGTTTTTGAGAGCATGAGAGCATGAGCCCATGTGTGTGAGCCCGTGGGAGTAGAGGATGACTGTGAGGGCTTTACTCAACTCTAGGCACGGTAGCAACGATTTCTACCTACTGAGCCATCTTATCCCCTGGCCCCCTTTTTTTGGAGACAGGGTCTCTCTGTGTAGACCAGGCTGGCCTTGAAGTTACAGAGATCCACCTGCTTCTGCCTGCTGAGTGACAGGATTAAAGGCATGGGCCAACCAGGACCCTTCTCCGTACCCTTCCCCATCCCCTTTTGAGACAGGATCTGATTCCAGGCTCGCCTCCAGCTCATAGTATGGCCCAACCGTCTTCTTTCCACAGCTTTGTTAATTCAGGTATTACTGATAGGAGCTATATTACTGTTGACCAACAAATAGCATTGGAAGGCATGAAAGCTTGGGTTGGTTATTTTTTTTCAATCTTTTTCCTCATTTACATTATCTCAGCAATTACAGTTATTTTGTTTGGCTTTTCTAATGGAACATACTTTCTTTCTTCTTTTTTTTTCCTTTTTTAAAATCTACTTTTATTACCTGTAAATGTATAAGTGTGCAGGTGCTCTTGGAGGTCAGAGGCATCAGATCTTGGGGTTATAGGTGGTTGTGAGATGCCTGATGTGGTGTTGGGAATGGAGCTTCAGAAAGTACAGTAAGTGCTCTGAGTTGTCTCTCCAGCCCATGTTTTTACAGTACTATGGAACAGTTTCTCTGCTTATGTTTGTGTAATTGGGAGCTTTGCAGATGATCATGTTTAGCAAACTGAGTTCTGCTTTGGACAACTGAAAGGCAGTTAGTTTGTGAGCCAGGTTATCCAGAAGACTGTAGACTTTAAGGAGCGTTGGAGTGAAACAGGTTAGTTTCTGATGTAGGTTGTCAGTGAGGTCTCACCCACCAGCTGCTCCTGGGGTTTTAGGATGCCAAGGCTTTCATGTTAGATGAGCAGGAATAAATCCCAATCTCAGGTCTGGGAAGAGTAAGTCCTTTCTTTGTTGTCTCATTGGCCTGTGTGGCTCTGGCGCAGGTTATTTACCTGTTTGCTTTGAATGTGTAAATGAAATTTAGAGCTGTAACGAAAATGTTTTTCAAAGACAACTCTAATGCTACAGACAAACCACTTTGAGTTCCTAAAACAGCAATATAATAGAAATGTGAGGGTTTATCCAGGTAATTGTAATAATGAGTGTATTTATGCTAAGAGTCTGTGACAATTAGGCTGGCCCTCCTTTTATACTAGTGCAGTGAAAAGAAATTTGTACCACCTACTGCCAAATTAAAGCAACTTTAAAACAGATCCATTGAGTAAATTGTGCCAGTGTGGAATGGGCCCTGTCTTCTTGATTGTGCTTCTAGAAGCATTTAGGGAATAGCCTTGGCATTTTCCGCTGCCTTTCTCTCCAGCCTTGGGCTGTGCTGATAAGCAATCTCCTATGTTGTGTTGCTATGTTGGCTCCAATCTATAAACATGGCTTCCATGAGGAGTGCACAGTTTTTAGTTTGTTTTATGAAACCTGTTCTTTTACCATGTGATATTTGCCTCAGAGTTTCTGTTGTGGTATTTTTTTGTGGTGAGTATCACCCTTTAAAATTTTTGTTCTTAAATGTTAAATGACCCCTTAACTGGTATCCGGAAGAGTGTTTAAGCATCTCTAGAATTCCAGCAAGAGGAGCAGTAATGCCAGCAGAGGCTCGGCTGGGGTCTAGAGGGATGGTGCAGTTGAGGTGGCAAATGATAGGCTGGAGTTGTTATGGTCTCCTGACTTTTTTGCACAAAGGAGGGGCTAGCTTTTCCTGGGAGGTATTTCCTCTCACTGCAACAAATGAGCGTTGCACAAAGGACTGTAATCTAATGAGGCTTCTCTGGTGATGTCACTTGTACTCATGGTCAAAGTCCAGTTCTTGGGAGCTAGTACTCCGGGAATAGAGTTCAGTTGGTTTGTTCATTCGCCGTCCTCAGCTGTCACTGTACTATGGTGCCTACTTCCAGCCACTGAACCAACACAGCTGGGCCACAGCATGAATGCTTACAAGTACCAGAAGTTCCTGGAGGGACTCAACAACCTTAGAGGTATTGCAAGACTTCAGGCTGCCCTTGCTGATTGTGTGAACACCAGTGGAGTGAGTGTGCTTTCAGGTGGGGTGGGGGTGGGGTGTAATTTACTTTGAAGCTTAGGAAGCTCTGAGCCTGAGCTGGCCACCATTATGTGTTTAGGTAATTATGTGGAAGGAATGGTTTATAAATGCACTGCCAAGTTAAGTTAAGAGAGAATGCCACAAGGCATTTTAGCAGCAGTCTGCTTGCTCTCTTGCTTGAGTGGATGTGTAAGAACTGTCCCTACTGTTCTTGCACTCAGCAGGACTAGGCCACTCCCTGTTTTCTCTGAGAGTGCTACCTAGTGTTGGTGTGGGGGTCTTGCTACTTGGCCCTGCCAGCCTCACCTAGGTGTAGCTAGGTCTGTTGGGCAGGGGTTTCTAGCCCATGTGGAGCAGACAGGGAGTGGGAAGAGTGGCCGAGGGAGGAATATGGGTTGATGGTCCACAGTGACTTTGAAAAGTATAAATCAGTGATTTGGAAGGGGGCAGCTTTTTTATTAATTTTTTTTTGTTTTTTTTAATTAAATTTTTATTTTTTTATATTAATTACAGTTTATTCATTTTGTATCCCAGCTGTAGCCCCCTTCTTAAAATACTATTTTAAAGCAAAGAATGGTTTCTTTCCACCATTGACAAACTCTTCCCTAGTCAGGTGCGTGGTAGTGCACACGGTCAATCCTAGCACTCAGGAGACAGGCAGAGGCAGGTTGATCTCTCTGAGTGAGGCCAGCCTAGAGTTTTAGGCCAGACAGGACTATATAGTAAGTCCTTGTCCCAGTCCCTCCCCACTTCCCACCCCCAGAGTCCCTGAGATGCAACAATACAGGGTTCTTTTGGCTGTTAAGGACAAAGATGATTGAAATGTTTTACTCTCCCTTCTCTAGTTACCAGATGGTCTCATTCCCTTGTGTTGAGGAGAGTGCTCAAGCTGGCCATCCCTCAGTCAGGATTCTGGACACAGAATAAGCATGGTGTGTGGAGGGAGGAGGAGGATTGAGGGAGGAACAGGGTAAAGGGCCTTGTCAGGAACCAGGGAACCACTTATTTATTTATTCATTTATTCATTCATTCATTTATTTATTTATCAAAACTTCAGTACTGTGAGCCAATTCCTTTTAGGTTTATCATACATCAAAGAGGTCTTAGCAAGAATGAGTGACATTAATTGTTCTCACTACCCTGTCCAAGGAAGTCTCTTGTTTCTGTTTTGGAGACAGTGTCTTACTGCATATCCCAGACTGGCCTCACACTTGTAATCCTCCCCCTCAGCTCCCACTGTAGTACACGCCAGCCACCATACCTGCTTCAAAAGAAGATTTAAGAGGATATAAAGAGTGGATTCTTGGGGCTGGAGAGATGGCTCAGAGGTTAAGAGCACTGGCTGTTCTTCCAAAGGTCCTGAGTTCAAGTCCCAGCAACCACATGGTGGCTCACAATTATCTATAGTAAGATTTGGTGTACAGGCAGAATGTTGTACAATAATAAATAAATCTTAAAAAAAAAAAAGAGTGGATTTTTAATCCATTCTCATTGAGAAGAGGGGACAGAAGTCAGCAGTACGTCTCAGCAGGTCTCCCAGTTCTTGGGTTTTATCAGTGTCTTCATAGAGAAAGGTATGATAATGTATCCTTGTCCATACCAAAACCGCACTTCCTTGCCTTACTGTCAGTCTTGAGGACTCTGTGAACATCTCAAGGCATGAAACCTACCTGACAGTACAGCCTCACCCTCCACCCCTTCCCCTCTTCTACAAAGGTCAGACAGAATTATCAAACTTCACATTCACTGAATAGAAGAGACTCAGAGTAGAAATCACAGGCCTTTCTTGGGCCCTGAGCTATTTGGCATAGCTGTTTAGCTTGTTATCATTGGTGTAATTCAAAAGCCTTCTGAAGATAGACCTGTGATGGCGTGGTCAGAAACTAGGAAATTTACTTGTCCATAGAATCGGAGAATATAACTTTTATTTTTGACACAGAGTTTTACATTTAGTTCTGACTGGCCTTGAACTCACAGAGATCTGCCAGGCTCTGCCTCCCAAGTGCTGGAATTGAAGGCATGTACCACCACGCCCGGCATATTTTTTTTTGCTTCTTCTCTCTGTCAAAGAATTGGATGAATAGTTAACCATATTAGGATGGCTCTGTGATTCAGGTTTAGCAATAGCCCCAAATATATTTGTTAGTGTGCTGGCTAATGTTTGTCAATTTGACACAAGTTAGAGTCATTTTGGAAGAGGAAACGTCAGTTGAGAAAGTGTCCCCAGATTGGCTAGTGGGCAAGCTTGTGTTTCATTTTCTTGATTGATGATTGACTGCCCACTTTGGTAGTGCCATCGTGGGCTAGCATTCCTGCATGTTAACAGGAGCAGGTTCAGAAAGCCGTGAGAAACAAGCCAGTAAGCAGCCCTTTTCCATGGCTTCTGCTTCAGTTCCTGCCTCCAGGTTTCTTCCCTGAGATCTGGCCCTAACTTTCTTGGATGATGGACTACAAATTGTAAAATAAAACAAACCCTTTCCTCTTCAGCTGCTTATAGTCATGGTGTTTTATCACAGCAATAGAAAACCTAACTAAGTAAGAGTGGGGCTCTTGGCAGAAGCTTGGCAGTCATGCGTTTTCTCAGCCCCCATGCTGCCCTTCCTTTAGGCCATTTGTACTAGGAATGAGTAACACTGCTCGGAATGAATGAGCAACCGATGAGTTGTACCTCTCATAGTGAGTGTTCTTTGATACCGGAGAAGGCAAAAGACCACAGCAGCAACAGCCTCCTGTAGTTTCGCTGTTCTAGGGACTGTGCTTTCTATCTTTAAGATGGACTCAGAAGCACTGATTGCTATGGGCATTAAATACATGCACATTCACGTACGCATACGTCTGAAGTGAGGTTAGGATTCACCACAGGTTACTTCTACAACTTCTTGTCTTTTTCCTCTCTTCTCTCAGGGCTGGCTGGCTGGTTAGCTGCCTAGATACCTGGCTGGCCTCCCTCTGTCCCTCCCTGTTCCCTCCCTCCTTCACTCTTTCCCTTTCTTCATCAAGACAGGTAGATTGGCTTTAAATTCTCTGTATAGTTGAGAATGACCTTACATTTCTGATTTTTTTTTTTTCTGCTTCTACCTCCTGAGTGCTGAGATTAACACATGTTAAACACATGGGTTTAGCTGGAGCTGGGAGCCAAACTCAGGGTTTTATGTATGGAAGGCAGGTACTCTACCAACTGAATGTTATCTCCAGCCCTTAGGGATTTCCTTAGATCATAGAATTCTTGTGCCTGCTTGGGTCCATGATAAACTAGACCAGATCACATCATAAGGTACAAATTCTAGCCTACTACCCGTCCATGCCTGGCTTCAGGTCTTGCTTGATCTCCGCATGGAGTCTTTAGGATGGCTGAGGTTAGATGGCTGCAGCACTAGCGGCCCTAGGAGAAATGGTGAGCGCTCAGTGCATGTCACTTGTGGGCTTTGATTGGGGGCTTTTCATAAATTAACTTATTCTGTCTGTGGATTAGCTGACCTCAGGGCAGGGATCATTCAGCCTAAGGTGCTAACAGTTGACCTGGGAGTATGCCAGCCAAGAAGATGGCTGCTATTATTGTGTTGTTGACGCCCACTGCTGAACAAATGCATGCATAAAACATAGGCACCTTTCTCGCCAAGAGTATGGGGCTTTGGAGGGGAAGTAATAAACCTCTTCTTTCTATGCTACTTCCCTTGAACTCTGTTTCTAATCTTTTATTCATTGGTATTTGCTGAACACACATACCACATGTGAGCACACATGTGTACATACACACACACACACACACTGTGCATGTGCATGGTGTAATTAATAGTCTTTAGAGCATAAAATATATCATAAAAGCAGTTTCTCTGCCAGATAGTAGGATGCAAACCACTGTCTTTGTCAAAATGCTGTGGGTTGAGTTGACCTACTGTATCCCTTGAGTATGGAACAAAGTTGCTTCCTTTTATATCACCTGTATCCTTGTGATTTCCTGAAGGGCTGACCAAAAGAAGTAATTGGCTCCCCTCCTGATTCAATTGTTGATTTTTACTTTTCTGACCATGATTCAGCTTGCAGCCATTCTCCCATCTAGTGGGTAACTATTGAAGGGAGGAGTCCTGTGGGGAATAGGGACACTATAGATGTTATTTTGAAGTTCTAGTCTCCTATTTCCTATGCCTTTGGTTGGAGATATAGAGATTTCCCAGCATTGGAGTGAACTATATTTTATTGTTGCTGCTGTTTAAGAACTTTTTTTTTTTTTTTTAGCAGGGCGTGGTGGTGCCGGGAGGCAGAGGCAGGAGGTTCACTGTTAGTTCAAGAGCCAGCCTGATCTACAAATAGAATCCAGAAAAAAACCCTGTCTCAAAAAAAGCCTCCCCCCCCCCCCGCCATTTCTTTTGAACTTACTCTGTAGACCAAGCTGGCCCGAAACTCAGAGATCCACCTGGGATTAAAAGCATGTACCACCACTGCCTGGCTCAATGTTTAAGGACTTTGACTTACATTTCTCAAGTTTGTCACCGTCTATGTACTGAGGCAGTTTCTGCCAAGAAATACTCTCTTCTTATATGTATAAGCTGAATTTTTGGGCCAAGTCCTGTTCTTTGGCTCAGCTCAGGCCTGTGACTTGATTTGTAACTGGAGATTAACTAAAGAAACAGAGAGGTAGTTAGGACGGAGTGATGAGAAAATGTTCTCTCTAGACTTTGCTGATCATATTGGGACTGTGGAATAGGGACGAGTTTTATTTGCACCCTCTCCCAACATAGCGCTTACTGTACTTTCATTCTTGTTTTGTTGGAGACAGGGTCTCTCTGTATAGACCACTATGCCTAGCACCTTTCTCCTCGCCCTCTACATTGAGCTCCTTAGTCATTTAGTAGTTTTAAGTAATTTTGGTCAAAAATGGAATAACTTGTGTAACCTGGTTGTATACACATTTAATCCCAACACTTGGGAGGCAAAGGCGGGTAAATCTCTATAAGTTTGAGGCCATCTTGGACTAAATAAAGGGTACCAGGTATATATAGTGAGACCTTATGTTAAACAAAACAAAAGAAAAATGGTATTACTCAAGACAGAATAAAATCCAATTTCAAAGTAGAAAAATACAGTGCTATTGAACGCATTGGGAATATGGTCCTGCTCATCTGGTAGCTAGCTATAATACAGAGTCCAGTGTATATTTTAACAGTGCCGATGTTGTTGACTTAAGTGGAATAAATGTTCTGGGATGTAGTGTAGTGTAGTAGAACGTAGCATAGTGTAGTGTTTGCCTGAAATGCGTGAGACTCTGCTTTCAAACTCAGCACTGGGGTTTTAAAAAAGTGACCCTGAGAAGTAACAGACTTTTCTTAGTGTTACTCCTTTCGGTATAATTTGTCAAATGACCTATCTTAGTATTTTACAACTTTACTTTGGGTATTCACTTAGCCTGCCAATCGAGAAAACTGTCTCCTGTTGCTCCATTTGAGCAATCAGAGTAAGTCTTAGCACTCCTACATGTACTGAAAAATTCCCTTTTTAACAGTTGATAAGAGGGATGGATAGATGTCGCAGTGGTTAAGAGTACTTGGGCTGCTCTAGCAGACCTGGGTTCTGCTACTGGCACCCACATGCTGACTTTCAGCTGTCTTTAACTACAGTTCCTGGGGAACTGGTGCCCTCCTCTGGCCTCCTGACATTAGCTGTGCACACATTAATCATGCACACATTCATGCAGGTAGAACAGAGACCTAAAATAAAAATAAATGTGAAAAAATGAAAAATATTACTAATATTAACATTTGAAAAAGCATTGTTAATAAACTTCAGATCAAAACTTAGATCATGACGATACACTCTATTGCAAAAATTAAAAAAAATAAAATCAGCAAGCTTCTACACCTTCAGTTCCTACCTTCATCTGTTGCCATACTTCCATCTAGTCTTTTTCTTTATCCATATATATATATATATATATATATATATATATATATATATATATATATAAAATGTTGTATTTTGTATATTTCTTGTTATAATGTGAACATTCCTTATGCTTTTATTTTCTAAAGCCCCAGCTAACCTGGAATTCAATAGTGTAGACCAAGCTGGCTTTGAATTCATAGAGATCTGTTTACCTCTGTCTCCCAAGTGCTAGAATTGAAGGCATGTGCCACCACACACACCTGGCCTTACAGTATTATTTTTAATACCAAGTGACAGGGTACCTAACATTTAACATTTTTCAGTTGTGGGAGCAATTATGATACATATGAAAACAAATATATATCTTTTATTCCTATAATATGACAATGAACATCTGTGTAAATGATTTTTTTAATGTTTCTTTTTTTTTTTTTTTCATTCTTTTGGATAGATTTGTAGAATGGGAATATTGGGCCTTAATACATCTATTCAAAGTTCTGAATGCTGGCTTTTAGTTTTATTTTACCTCTAAAAGCCATTGAGACGTTAAGAACAGGGTACCTATAATGTACCTTCTGATGGATTCCAGTCTCTTGCCCTCTACAAAGAGTCCTGTCTTCAGGCTTAGGGGCCAGCTGGCTCAGATGTTTTATTATCCAGTTAATTTCATAGTGGGACAAGTGCCAAATCTGTCACTTAGTCAGCATCTCCCACATGTCATCATCGTATCACTGTGCTGTTTTACTCTGACAGTTTGCTCTCAGCAGCTCCCAGCATTTATCAAGCTTCAGTGATCTTTCCAATTCTGTTATCCCTTTCTCTTGTGCTGGGAATGATCCACTGAAGTTTAATGGGAAGCCGCATTACCAATAATGACCTATTGAGTGCTGTATGGAAATCCCACACTGGGACCTAGAGTGCTACCAACTTGAGATTCTCTGTGTATGTCCACAGAATATATACCTAGTAAAGCTGGGAAGATTGGCCAGCTTGGTCTGATATAATAGATATCAGAGTATAATAGGCACAAATGACTGTGTTGCTACTGTGGTTTATGATAGGTGCCTGTTCTACAAGTGAAGAAGCTGGTTTTGTTTTTAAATCAACATATTATAGGTCAAGTACAAATTAACTTCCTTCCTTCCTTCCTTCCTTCCTTCCTTCCTTCCTTCCTTCCTTCCTT
>NW_026591598.1:2781389-2785918 GCF_907164565.1 Psammomys obesus | reverse complement strand
CTTCCTTCCTTCCTTCCTTCCTTCCTTCCTTCCTTCCTTCCTTCCTTTCTTCCTTCCTTCCTTCTCTCTCTCTCTCTCTCTCTCTCTCTCTCTCTTTTCTTTCCTTTCTTCTTTCACAAAGTTTCTCTGTCTAGCCTTGGCTATCCTGGAACTCACTCTGTAGACCAGGCTGGCTCAGACTCAGGGATATGCCTGCCTCTGCCTCCTAAAGGCATATGCCACCACCACCTGGCTTTTAAAAAATATTATTTTAAAAAATAGTTATTTCCTATTTTTATGTATATGAGTAATCTGTCCTTACACACACCCAGAAGAAGGAATCAGATTCCATTATGGATGGTTGTGAACCACCATGTTGCTAGGAATTGAACTCAGGATCTCTGCAAGAGCAGCCAGTACTTTTAACCGCTGAGCTCTTCTCTCTCCAGCCCCTCAATTTTTCTTATGACCAGTAGATTTAAAGTAGAATTAGACATTAGATGAACATACAGGTATTTTAAATTTTGCCTCAGAGTTGATCTCCTGTAGCAGATATTTTTTTTGGAGAGTGACTGATGACAAGTTAGGTTTTTCGTTGTTGGAAATTAGCACAAGGTCTGCCTAAAAGAAGGTACTGATGTATATGTGTGGGACTCCGTGTGACCTGGCAATAAGAACCCTCACAGCAGCCAGGGTTGAAGATGGCTTGAGTCACTGAGAGTATTGCATCCTTCTCAGTGAGAACTGTCTGCCCCTCCCATTCCCAGAGTCCTTAAGCAAACTTGTCACAATGGCTTGATTCTCTCCACTGCAGGGACTCTGGAGTCTGCGTGCTTCTGGGGTGAGGCTTGTCAACACCTTTTACTGTACTAGGCACCTATAAGACCCTGCACTTGTTTGAATGGCTGCAGTTTTACAGTGCTAACGTTTACTCTTTCCTTAGTTACATATTTTTTTAGATTTATTGCATTGTCACTGGAACAAGTTGCTGGTTTGAATTATGTGGGTTAGAGTCTTTGTGTGTGTGTGTGTGTGTGTGTGTGTGTGTGTTACAACTGAAGATGGTTATAACATTGTGTATATCAAAGAAGGTTTTGTGTGTGTGTGTGTGTGTGTGTGTTTCTTTTTTGGTTTTCAAGACAGAGTTTCTCTGTGTAGCCATGGCTATTCTGGAACTTGCTCTACAGTATAGGTGAGCCTTAAACTCAGAGATCTGTAAGATGAGGTCTCACATATGTAGGCCTGGCTGCCCTAGAGCTCACTATGTAAACTAGGCTGGCCTTCAACTCACAGAGATCTTCCTGGCTCTTCCCCCTAGATGCTAGGATTAAAGCTGTTTATGCTACCTTGCTGGGCCTTCTATTTTAAAATTTATTTTTATGAGTATTTTCCTACATTTATGTATATTCAACACATACGTGCGTAATGCTGAAGAAGGCCAGAAGACAGTGTTGAATCTTATGAGTTACAGGTGGTTGTGAGCCACAGTAGGTCCTGCAAAAGAAAGCTGGGTTCTCTATAAAAGCAGCAAATGTTCTTAATTACTGAACCATCTTCCAGCTAACTTATTATATATATGTTTATTTATGTATTTATTTATTTTTAATTTAAAAGTCATTTATTATTTTATGAGTGTTGTATTAGTCAGGGTTTTCCAGAGTACTACTTCTCAACCTGTGGGTGTCAACACCTTTGTGGTTCGAAAAACCCTTTCACAAGGGTCACCTAAGACCATCAGAAAACACAGATATTTATATTATGATTCATAACAGTAGCAAAATTACAGTTATGAAGTAGTAACAAAAATAACTTTATGTTTGAGGTCACCATAACACAAGGAGCTGTATGAAAGGGTTGGAGTACTAGGAAGGTTGAGAACCACTGCTCTAGAGCAACAGAACTGATAGAATGAGTCTGTATATATTAAATGGTGATTTTTTTAGAATGCCTTAAAAGCTGTGACCCAGCTAGTTCAGCAATGGCTGCCTCCTGATGGAAAGCCCAAGAATTCATCAGTTGCTCTTCAATATATGTTGAATCCCAAAGAAGTAGGCTGTAATGTATGTGAAGGAGTGAAGGAATGCCTCAGCATCAAGACGTATAAACTTGACAGTGAGATGAAGATGAGTAGGCAAAAAAGCAAAAGCTTCTTTTTTCCGTATCCTTTATATGTGCTACCCTGAGAGGGTATGGCCCGGATTTAGAGTGAGTCTTTTTTAAAATTATTTATTTTCATTTTTATGTGCATTGGTGTTTTGCATGCATGTTCATTTTTGTGAGAGTGTCAGATCTTGGAGTTACAGACAGTAGTGAACTGCCATGTTGGTGCTGGGATTTGAACCCAAGTCCTCTGGAAGAGCAGTTAGCCCTTTTAACCACTGAGCCATCTCTCCAGCCCTAGGGTGGGTCTTTTGATCTCAGATGGTCCAGACTGGAGGGTGGGTGTCTTCCCACCTCAAATGGTCCAATCAAGAAAACTTCCTTACAGATGTGCCCAGCTGCTTGGGTTTTTACTTCATTCTAGATATAATTAAGTTGACAACCAAGAGTAGCCATCACAAGTGTTTTGCTTCAGTATATGTAAGAGTACCACACATGTATTGGTACCATTGGTACCAAAGGAGGCCAAAGAGAATGTTGGAATGCCCTGAAACTGGAGTTACGGATAGCTGTGAGTCACCACATAGTGTTGAGAACTGAACCTGTGAACCAGCTCTCCAGCCCTCCTCCCACCCCTTCTTTTAAAGTCTTACTCTGCAGTTGTGGCCTGGAGCTCACTGTAGATCAAATAAATCTATGTTTGTAGATTTGTTGATCAGTTGGCCTCAAACTAACAGAGAGCTGCCTGTCTCTGCCTCCCAAATGCTGGGACTAGAAGTGTATGCCACCATGCCCTGCTTGACTTCATTATGTGTTGAGTGCTGACATTGAGTAGTGTTGATTATATCCCCGTTTTTAAATTATTCTCTTTCTTTAGCGTTAATGAGGACATTTCTTGGTTTTATTTTACCTATAATGTTGTTTATTTTTCTTTCTTTTTTTAAAATGATTTAGTTATAATTATGCTCACATGCATATCTGTGTCCCATGTGTGCTTGCCTGGTGCCTGTGGAGGTCAGAAGGCATTGGATCTCCTGGGACTGGGATTAGGGGTGTTTGTGAGTGCTGGGAATAAACCTTGGTTCTCTGCAAGAATAGTAAGTACTCTTCAACACTCAGCCATCTCTAGCTCTGTCTTGTTTATTTCTTTGTGATTGGATCTAGGACTCAGCACATCTAAGCAATAACATACAATTGAATCTCATCCCTAATATATCTTTCTTCTGATTTTAACCATGACAGTATTCTAAAGCTAAGGGGTAAGGTATTTTGATAATGTTGGCAGGCCTGTGTTTAAGTCTGGGTTTCTAAGTTTACTGGCTGAGTGGCCCAGGCCAGTTGTTTATGTTTCTTTCTTATATATGAACCATGAGGATTGAATGAAGTGGCTCAGCCTGTGCCTAAGGGCTGCCACATAAGCACTAATATGTGTTAGCCTGGCACTGATGCTGTCCCTGATAATCCTTTCTTTAATTAGATTTTTTTGGCTTTAGCTTTCCCTTTAAACTGTAGGCTGCCATACCTATCTTCTACTGATTAAAATCTCTAAAAGTTTCAAACCTTTCTTTCTTTCTTTCTTTCTTTCTTTCTTTCTTTCTTTCTTTCTTTCTTTCTTTCTTGCTTTCTCTTTCTTGCTTTCTTCTTCTTCTTTTTTTTTTTAATTTTTCTTTTTAGTTTTTGTTTTAGATAGGGTCTAACTTGATTGATATGTAACCCAGGATGGTCTGGAACTCAAGGAAGTCTTTCTTCTTTGGCCTCCTGAGTGCTTGGAGTGTAGATAAAAGGCACCTATGCACCCTTCCCTCCCTTCTTCCCATCTCAACCCCCACCCCTGCCCAGTGCTGAGGATTGTACCCAGGATGTGGTACATGCAAGGCAAGCATCTCACTGCTGAGCTATGTCCCTAGCCCCTTGAACCAAGCTGAGACTTGGCTCTTTCTAGTCTACAGTTTTGACAGTTTTGTTCGCATTCTTCTAGCCTGTGAGATCAGAAACCCTGGAGATAGTGTTGACTCTTCTCCCTTCAGCAGCCCTCTCTTTCATTTTGTTATTGAGTTCTTTTGTTGCTTCAGAATGTTTGTTAAATTTGCTTTCCCCTCTTTGGTCCCTTTGCCATGATTCTAGTCATCACAAGTCTGAATTACAGCAGCTACATTGAATTTTGTTTCTTGTAGTCTGTCTCTGCCTTCCAATTAATTGTAGCAGCCATTTTCCTAGTATTTTCTATTGAGGAAAGACCAGTTTTGTTTTTGAAGACTTCTTGTGTTTTGGTCTCTTCCCACTTGTCCAGCCTGATCTCACATAATTTCCTAAAGTATATTGCAGCCCATAAAAGTCCATCTCATTATCTTCCATGTCCCTTACCCATTCTTCCTTCTTAAATTACACTTATTTGTTTGTTTGTGTATGTATGTATGTATGTATGTATGTATGTATGTATGTATGTATGT
>NW_026591598.1:2775911-2781379 GCF_907164565.1 Psammomys obesus | reverse complement strand
TGTATGTATGTATGTATGTATGTATGTATGTATGTATGTATGTATGTATGTATGTATTGTGTGTATACATGCAGACCATGCGGCGCAGATGGAGGTCAGAGGACAACTTAAGGGAGTCAGTTTACTTCTTTCACAGAGTAGGCTCCAGAGTTCTGTTCCTATAACTCTCATAGCACCCTTCTCACATCTGGCTCAGTTTAAGAACTTGAGCCATCATAGGGCAGAGTGGCCAAAGTCAGTGATTTTGTTTCATTCAACAATTATGTAGAAGTCCCTATGATCAGGCCTCTGCTGGGCAAGGGAATCCGTCCACCAATAAACAACACAGTAACAAGACTAGCTAAACAGCATGAGTAGATAGTAGTCAAAGATTTGTTGGTGAATTTGACTTGAAGAAACTAGGCAGGACTCTTAAGTTAGAGTAAATGACATGAAGAGGAGGGTTTTAGAAAGTGAGGCACAAGTAAAACAATCGTTACAGGAAAGAGAGGAGTGGTAGCCCATCTAGCAGTGATTTGTCAGGTCACCTTGATAGTTTATTATAGGTATTAGAAGTGGACCAGCAACTACAGCAAAAGTAGTAGAACTTTGTTCTATTAACACTTTAGTATTATTTTTAAAGGTTTATTATTATTTCTTAAATTTTCTTAAATTTTATGTATGTGTTTATGTGTCTGCGAAAGAATGCCATGTGTCTTCAGGTGACCACAGAGGCCAGAAGAGATTGTCAGATCCTTTGGAGCTGGAGTTACAGGCAGTTGTGGGCTTCCTGATATATGTTCTGAGAACTAAGCTAAAAGTTCCCTTAACCATCCAAGGTGTCTCTCCATCCCAAGAGTGTCCTAGGAAAAGAGAGGCTCTAATGTTAGGTCAAGCCTGTCTCAGGTCAGCAGTGAAGGCCATGTTTGTAGGCTGTGCTGGAAAAGATGCTTTTCTTGCCCTAGAGATTGCTGTGAGGGGGTTAGAGGACAGGGCTAATGAGGGGCAGACCCGGTCACTCCCCTGTGCACACGCCTGCTGTGTGCATAAACTGTAAGTGCTCTCCCTTGTTGACTTGTTTGCAGGCTTGTGACTGTAGCTGCAGCACTGACCATGAGCTTTGGCATTTTCTTTTCTTGATATTTATTACTCTCCAACATTGTTCAACAGAGTCCTGTTTTATTTATTTGTTAAATATTCATTTTGTGTGTGTGTGCTTGAGTGTATGTGTGTGCACTAGGTACATGTAGGAGCCCACAGAGGTCAGAAGAGCTGTCAAGTCCCATGGAACTGGAGTTACAGATGCTTGTGAGCTGGTGAGCTGCTATCTGAGTTCTGGGAATTGAACCCAGGGCCACAGGAAGAACAGCCAGTGCTTTTTAACACTGAGCCGCCCCTGCAGCTCTAACAAAGTCCTATTTTAATTCAACAAATGTTGAATTAAAGGATTTGTTTTAACAGATGTTAAAAGACAGGACTTGTCCACATTCCATCCTCATCTATATTTAACTTTTATATAATTATAATCCATGTGTATGTGTTTTCCAATATTATTAAAATTTATTTAGATTCATTTATGTGTATAACTGTTTTATTTGCATATGTACCATGTATGTGCCTTGAGTCCTCCAAAGCCAGAGGAGGGTGTCACATATTCTAGAACTGCTGTTAAAGATGGCTGCCATGTGAATGCTGGAAACTGAATCTGGGTTTTCTGCAGAAGAATTGAGTGCTCTTAACCACAGGCACCATCTCTCTATCACCCTCCCCACATCCCATTGTTGTTTCTTTGTTTTGTTTTCAAGACAGTTTCTCTCCGTAGCTGTCCTGGATCTATAGACCAGGATGGCCTCCAACTCACCTCCGCCTTCTCAGTGCTGGGATTAAAGGCAGGAGCAACCACCACCCCAGCTTCATCTGATTTTTTTAATTGTAAAATACACATAAAGTTGACATTGCAACCATTTTCAACTATGTAATTCATTGACCATAATAATATTATGCAAGCATCATGATTGCCTAGTTTAAACACTTTCTGACTCCAAATGGAAGTCCTTTAGGCACTCACTACTCTAGCCAAGCCTCTGGGAAGCATTCATGTGCTTTCTGATTTCCTATCTGAGTATTTTAGATAATAAACTAGTTTCTTTTGTTTACTGTCTTAGTTAGGGTTTCAATTACTGATGAAGCACTATGACCAACAGCAACTTGGGAAGGAAAGGGTTTATTTCTCCTACACTTCCAGGTAATAGTCCATTACTGAGGGAAGTCAGGGTAGGAACTCAAGCTGGGCAGGAACCTGGAATCAGTAGCTGATGCAGAGGCAGTGGAGGAGTGCTGCTTACTTGCTGGTTCAGCCTGCTTTCTTATAGAATCCAGGACCACCAGTCCGGGGGTGGAACCACCCACAATGGGCTGGACCCTCCCACATCAATCACTAATCAAGAGAATGTCATAAGGGCCTGCCTATGCCTGGATCTGATGGAAGTATTTTCTCAATTGAGGTTTCCTCCTCTCAGATGACTACCTTGTAGCAAGTGGACATAATTAGCCAGCACACTTAGCATATATAAACCCCTTCTTGTAAGAATATAAGAAGGAGTTTTTAGTGTTAACTTTAACTTTAAATTTAAATTATAAATTTAAGTTATCTTGATAATAACTGAGCACATCTCCCTGACTACACACTGCCCTCTTTGATGGCATACTGCAGGCCACTTGCAGAAGAATCATGGTCTCTGATTTAAGATGGTATGGCCAATTATTTACTGTGAGTGAACAGTGATGTAATGGACTTTACATCACTCTTTGCATCATAGGAGCTTCATCATAAGAAAATGGCAATGAGTTTTTTTTTCCCTCCTGTTATCTAGCATTCTCCAATACTCCCTCTATAGGCCTAAACATAGAAAATAATTGATTATAGCAACTGAAGATGAAATGTTTTATTTTTTACTCCTCCTGTAAATATTTGAGAGCCTACTATGCTAGACTCATGAAACTTGGAGCTGAGTTGTGCTTGACTGAACTGTACCTTTCACACCATTGGTCTTTGATACTGCTTAGGAGTAAGACTAGGACCTATTTCCAGAGTAATTAGGGAGGATCCAGAGGCCTGAGCCACAGGAGGCCATATTACCTCATAGCTTAACACCTCAAGGTTTGGTATCATTGTGGATACTAATCACACTTTAATTTAGACTCTTCTCCCTAGGGGTTTCAAGGCCAGGCTGAGACGTCTCACACATGTCTGCTTTGTTTAACACTGAAAGTCTGTGCTGCTGCTCTTGCCCTTGCTCATGTAGACTCCTGAATGTGTTGTTTCTGAGTTCCTGGGCAACACAGTAAAGGGGAGGGTGCTTGTAGGCTGGTTATAAAGGCTTAAGAGACCTTTTAAATAGTAATGTTATAGTGTTCACTAGGGGTAGGGTTAAAGCATCACAGATTGTAAATTTAGGATCACTGTTTCTGTGGCCTTGTCTTCAGGTTGTCTATTTCTTCTCTCCCCTCTCTTATTGACCCATTTAATAAAATAACTACCCTATGCACCTGGAGTGGGGATTAAGCTAGAGCCTTGCTTAGATCTATCACTGAACTGAGCTGTATCCCCAGTCCTTTCTGTCTGTCTATCTAATCTAATCTATGTATCTTAGACAGGGTCTTACTATGTAGCGCTGGGTGGCCTGGAACTCATTATATACACCAGCCTGGTCTTGAATTCCTGCCTTTGCCTTCTGAGCTCTTCAATTAAAGGTATGAACCATCATGGCTGGTTCCAACCCTCCTTTTACTTAAAAAAAAAAAAAAAAGTTTTTTTCTTTAGGAATTTTGAGATGGGGTCTCAGGTAGACCTTGAAATAGAGGTCCTCTTAACCTTTGTCTCCTGAATAGTCCAAATTACAGATTAGGCCTGGCCTAAACTAAATTTTCTCTATATTTCTGGGAAAATGAACGCCACCAAAGGTCATTAAGGAACACCCTATGCCTCCAAACCTACAGTTAAGTGGAGAAAGCCCTGGAACAACTGGCAAATCTTAAATATTCACTTAGGAAAGTGCTAAAGCGGGGTTGTTGATGTGGGATGAGAAGCTAGGGAGAATACCAGGAGCTAGTCTTAAAAAGGGCTGCCTTCTCCACCTGCCTTCCTTCTTTCAGTGTCAACCTTTGATTGCTTTGTGTCTTCAAAGCTGTGAAAGTCCTGTTACACTGGACTGATTACAGGATGGATGGAGGGAAAGGGACAGCCAGCTAGGAGTAGGGTCTGGAGATTCAGTCTCTCTAGAACCTGGAGTCACTAAAGGCCTATGTCACTGACAGAAGGCTGTGTTTGTTTTCTAGTGGGCTGCCTTTACTGAGAAGGTCGCAAAAGCTCAAAGCACAGGCCATTCCCACAAGCCTAACATTTTCATATTTCTTTCTGTGCCAAAGAATCTTTGCTTGGTGTTAAGAATAACTAGCCTGTCTGTGAAACTACCAAGGCCTTTTGTCTGCTAAAAGAAAAGGGCTTTTGAGTAAGGCCTTCTTTCAGTTACTTTTTTTCTTCTTTCTTCTCCTTAGACTGCTGTGGGAAGATTTCAGAGCGTTTGGAGGTGCTGTGTTTGTGGGGAGTGGGGGAAGGCAGGAGGTCACCACACAGTCTTTGCTGGGCCCTGCTGCCCATTCATGCAAATGGAGAGCAGCAGGAGTTTGATATTGGCTTCTTCTTGCCCTTCTGTAGCTCATGAAGTCTAACCCAGACAGTAGTTCCTGGGGTCCTGCAATAATGATATGACCCTGTACCATGGTGCACAGTACCAAATTACACAAAGCTTAATGTGACTTTGGGCAATATAGTTAATCTTCTTTAAAAACTTTATGTATGAGTGCTCTGTGTGCATAGATGGTGCATGCCAGAAGAGTATCAGATCCCATTATAGATGGTTGTGAGCCACTATGTGGTTGCTGGGAATTGAACTCAGGACCTCTGGAAGAGTAGCTACTGCTCTTAACCACTGAGCCATCTTTCCAGCCCCAATATACTTAGTTTCATGGTTACAGTCTGGAAATTCTAATAGTACAATTTTTAACTAGAATTTTATTGAAAATTGAATGAATTCATGTGGAATGCTGAGGAAATTTCCTAACATATTCTAAGTAGTCATTGCATCAAAAATTACTGCTACTATCTATGACAAATACTGAGTATACAATCAATTAATTAGTTGGTTAATTAATTAAGGAGAACTAGTGATCCAGTCCAGGTCCTCACACATGCTAGGCAAGCATGCTACCAGATACCTGCACCTCTTTGCCAGTGTCATCTTATTTTCCTGATTGCTAGTTCCAACTGTGACTTTCTAAAGATAAAAAATCAGATTTCTGTCTTTAGAATGAAAAGGCGGCAAATGATCTCATTAGACAGAAATCTATATATCAGACCCAAAGGGAATGTCTGTCTGTCTGTCTATCTATCTATCTATCTATCTATCTATCTATCTATCTATCTATCT
>NW_026591598.1:2743581-2775901 GCF_907164565.1 Psammomys obesus | reverse complement strand
TCTATCTATCTATCTATCTATCTATCTATCTATCTATCTATCTATCTATCTATCTATCATCTTATATGTGTGTCGTTTGTTTTGTTTTGAGACAGGGTCTCATGTAGCCTGAAGAATCTATTCTTTGGCAAAAGCAGTTTCTGAAAGTTGCAGAATGGAAGTGGCTGTGACCAAAGTTCATTCCTTCCCCCTTTCTCTCTCTAGACTGAAGACAGTGATGGAGAAAAGCTTTATTATTATAGCTAAATTTTAAAGTCTTTACGTCTAGATCCAGTACAGTGCTCTTTTATTTAAAAGATGTTGTTCATGGTAAATCAGTTTTCAACGATTGTAATCTACTTGTCACCTTATTTCTTCTCTGCCCCTATTGAGGAGGGCTACCTAGCTCTCCCCAGCCAAAAATTTAAAAGGAGATTTCTTAGAAGGTAAAGCAGGCATTCCTCAAGACTGAGGATGGGCTACCAGGTCCAGGGAGTGTCATTAGTGTAGGTGGAAGTAAATGCTGGGTCATTGGATTTCCCTGGCCACAAGTAAGAGACACTTGGATTGACTTGCCCCATGTCTCCAGGCTGTTTACACACTATTTCCTTTCCCAGAAGGCTGGGAATGGCTTGGGAAGTAATATAATTTAGGAGTTTTACTTTTTTTCTAGTCTTTTCTATATTGCCTCTAGCATTTATTCACACCTCTCTCTCTCTCTTCTTGCTTACTTAGTGAGTGTGTGTGTGTGCACATGGAGGTCAGAGAACAACTTCCCTTCCATCAATCCTATAGATCCTGGAACTCTAACTCAGTTGTTTAAGTTAGTGGTAAGTGCCTTTACTCCCTGAGCCAGCTCTCTGGCAGTCTTTAGCATTTAGAAGGATTTCTTGGTTAACTTTTGGCTTTCTTCCCTTCTCTCTTGAGGGGGGAAAAAAATCTCATCTTACTTATTCTTGCTGGAAAAATTGGGTTATAAAAGGAGATGGTGATGTAAAACAGTAGGTTGAGTGCTTGCTGGGTGTAGTGCTGCATACCTGTGAGCCCAGTACCTTGGGGGATGGAGGCAAAGTGATCAGAAGTTCAGTGTTATCCTCAGCTACATTAGGAGATGGAGGCCAGCCTTGGTTTCGTGAGACCTTACTTCAAACAAAACAAAATGGTATGCATAAAGTAAAAATCCTAGTTAATCAAAATTATTCCTAAGAAATCAAAGTATATGAACATGGATTTGAGGGGCTGGAGAGATGTCTCAGTGGCTAAAAGTACTTGCTGCTCTTGTGGAGGACCCTGGTTCAGTTCCTAGAACCCACTTGACAGTTTACAACTGTTTCCAACTGCAGTTCCAGAGGAGCCAGTACCTTCTTCTGGCTCCACAGGCACCAAACATGTACACGGTACATATAACACATGCAGGCAAAGTACACATACTCATAAGGTAAAAATAAATCTTAAAAATCAAACAGGTTTTGCCTGTGGCAGGGTAGAACTGAAACATCATATAAAATAAGGCACATTTTATATTTAAAAAGTAATTGTACAGTTGAAAGGCACATGGGACCTGTCAGTTGAAGGTGTCTCACATTGACCCTAGCAGGTTAGCTTTACCGTGGTATAGAACCTCATTGAGTGGAATTGGGACTACATCTTAACACTACTTAAATAATACTCTCTTGCCAGAATTGGAAAAAAAAAAAGTGTGCTGTGATTTTACTGTGTCTTTCATGATGTTTTTATTTTTTATTTTTTATTTTTATTATACTCAATTATTGTGGGTAACATAAGCTGCAGCTCAGGCGGAAGTCAGGACACAGCTTGTGGGTCATTTCTTTCATTTAGTGGACTTCAGGGATTGTACTCGGGCTTGGTGGCATGTACATTTATTGACTGAGCCATCTCACAAACCACAGTTTCACTGTTTTTAGTCTTCACTTTATTCTTTTTTAATTTTTATTTTTTACATTTTATTTACTTATTATGTATATACTGCTCTGCCTACATGTCAGAAGAGGGCACCAGATCTCATTATAGATGGTTGTGAGCCACCATGCAATTGCCGGAAATTGAACTCAAGACCTCTGGAAGAGCAACCACTACTTTTAACCTCTGAGCCATCTCTCCAGCCCCTTAGTCTTCACTTTATTCTAAACCCATTTCATAGCTAATTTTGTAGTAATCTTTCCTTTTGGGTGCTGGGGAATAGAACTTAGGTCCTAAGACTGGCTTCCTTCCTTCCTTCCTTCTTTCCTCTCTCTCTCTCTCTCTCTCTCTCTCTCTCTCTCTCTCTCTCTCTTTCTTCTCCTCCTCGTTTTTCTTTTTCTTTTTCAAGACCTGGTTTCTGTGTGTGTAGCCCTGGCTGACCTGAAACTCAGTTTGTAGACCAGGATGGCCTTGAACTCACAGAGATCCTCCTGTTTCTGCCTCCTACATGCTGGAATTAAAGGCATGCACCACCACCCCCAGCTTCTCTCACCCTCTCCCTCCCCCTCCCTTTTAGTTTTTTGAGACAAGGTTTCACTGTGTATCCTGGCTGTCCTTGAACTCAGAAACCTATCTGCTTCTGACTTCCAAGTGCTGGATTAAAGGTATGCACCACCAGTTCCTGGCTATGTTCAGGAATCTTTAAAGATGTCTTGGGGGTCTTGTATCTTGTATAGTCTTTACTAGTTTACACTCTTAGTCATAGCACCTATTTCCACCTTCCAGGCCCTCTGCTCAGCTACAGAAACAATCTTACAAAGGGTTGGTTCTGTCCAAGGCTTTGATGGCAAGCAAGCGGCATGCCCTGGAGGAAAGGCTGTATGTTAAATTAGCTGTGTCCTGTCAGTTTTCTAGGTGACCCTAGAGTCTTCTGCCAGCAGTCGGCTCATGTATTTCTGGGAGCTTTCTAGATGGACAGTCATGTACAGAAGACTACTTTAGTCCTTAGCTGCTGGTGTTTAAGGAGAACATCTGAGAGCTTTCCAGGGCCACCCACCTATCATTCATGACACTTTAAATTCTAACAGACAGGAAGTAGCGGTGGTGGCAGAGAGATTTGTGTTTATAGAGGAAGAGAGGATTCTAATACTTAACCCTCCCCCTTGCTGGGCATTGAACCCTGGGCCTACACATGCTGTGGAAATTCTACTGCTTACTCATACACACTGTCACTTGTCATTGGAGACAGAGTCAGCTCCAAGAAATAACTTTGGGGAAGTGTCTCACTTTTGCTCAGCATTGTTTACTTTGGTATCATGACCAGAAGCTGTAGTAAATAGGAGAGCCACTGCCCTCTAAAGTGCCTGTAGGCAGCTCTCAGTGACCTTCAAGCCTCAAGAATCATTTAAATGAACATAGTGCTAAAACCCGTAGTCAGCTGGCTCCAAAGAAGATCTGTACTGCCATGGCAATAAAGCTCCCCACTGAATGAGTAAATGGCAATTTCCAAGAAGCTGTGTGGTAGTTATTTCAGTCAGGTTGAGAAATGGGGGATGTTGGGGGATGCTGAGGCGGGGGTTTCCACAGAATGAAGGCTGTCAGGGAAACAGTTATTCCCCACTGGCTTTTATTTACAAATTCCTGGGGAGGAAGGTTTGGAAGTGCGCAGAGCTGGCCAGTTCCATTATTAGCTTTCCTTTAAGAGACACTAACATGTTGAACACAATTTTAATACTGCAGAGGATTCTGTGTTAAATTCATCCTAAAATCTGAAAAAAAATAAGAATTAGATATGTGTTATTTTTGCTCCTGGTAAGGTCAGTCTGGATCTCTCTTGTCTTCTTGTCCTGGTATATTTTGAGCAGGTACTCAGCATTTTTTTTTCTTTTTTCTTTTCTTTTTTTTTTTTTTTTTTTTTCTGTAGTTCGCTCCACTGGGGCAAATAGTTGCTGGTTTTGGCAACATTCTTTCCCAAAGGATTCTTGATGAATGAGGGCCACTGCAGTTTATTTTTAAATTCTCCTTCTGATTGAGGGAAAGCAGCTGGCCTCACTGAATTCCCCTGTGGAGGCTGCCAGCTGTCCAGACTTCCCTTCATCCTTACCAGGCACATTCCATTAGTCTTAAGGCCTGACCCTCAGGAGTGAAATGCTCTTCTGGAATCTCTTCTTGCAGCAAGGCCATGACATGAATGAGGTGTCCAGTTGAGAAGCTGGAGGAACAGGTGGCCTGTGACTTTAATATAAAACTTCCGACTGGAAAAGTGCTTTTGTGGATCTGTACTTATCAGAAGTTTTCATTAACTTTCTTGTTTGCTTATCCTCCTCCCTTTTGAGATAGGGTCTCATTCTGCAGCCCTGGCTGGCCTGGAACCACTGTGGACCAGACTGGCTTTGAACTCATACAGATCTGCCTGCTTCTGCCTTCCCAGTGCTGGCATTAGTAGTGTGCGCCACTATCCCCAGCACTAGCTATCCCTTGGTTCTTTATTTCCTTCTGGTGTCCTAGGAGTCTGTTGGAGATGAAATCTAAGGAGTTAAACCGCCGTGAACTTGCAGAGAATGATTCAACAGTGATTAAGGAATAATTGAACTTCTTTTTACAGAGAACAATTGGAAATCAGCAGGAAAAAGCTTGGCGTTTTGACTGAAGTCCTCGTATCTTTGCTGACCAGGACTGCTGCCTTTGTTGCTTCATTTTTAGCAGCAAGGTGAACTCCCACATGGACTTCTCTGCTGCTGTCCACTGTTGTCCTTACTCATTCCTCTGCTTCTCTTCTTCCACCTGTGTGCTACTCTAATTGTTTTGAGAAAACCATTACATCCAGACTATTTGGGTGGGACTCAATTCCCTTTGTGTGTGGTTTCTTGAAGATGAAGAGTAGATAGGGCTGGCACATTGGAAAGCTATGGAATTGGTGAGAGAAGCACCGAAGTGGGAGCTAAGGAAAGCTGGTTTTGCATTCAGTTGTACTCCTGCAGAACTGTCTGATCATGCACAGGTTACTTAATCTCTGCACGTCTTGGTTTTATGCTTATGTAAGTAAGAATAAGGACTTCTACCTTTATGAATAGAAGTAGAAATGATTCAAGTTATATATGTAAAGAACATTGCCTGGCATACATATTATTTAATTATTTTTTAATAGCTTTGTTGTGGGCTGAAAAATTGATGGTTTAGATTGCTTTTGGTTAGCTTTTTATCTCCTTTCACAATGTTGGTTCTACAGTTTATATGCCATAGTTTGAAACTGTGCTTTTCTTGGTCTTTGTTAGAGCCAAGTAGTTGTAGTACAGCCAAAGGTCTTGGGGGCTTTTAGCCTTGTAATCTCCAGCACCTCCTGAGGCTGCTCCAGATAAACACAGTGAGGAAAGCAGCATTTAGTGTTACTGTGATTGATTCCCTCAAGCATATTGACACACACACCTATTTCACTCTTGTCATCCTACTCTAGTACTCATGCAATGGCTTATTTCACTCAGGAATGATTTTTAGACATTTATATACAAAAATAGATAATTCCAGGGAGGGGAGTCAGCCAAAACTAAGTATGCATGAAACAACCATAAATAAACTTGCTACTTTGTAAACTAAAACAAATATTAAAAATTATAATTCTTGAGGAACTTTTGGTAGAGAAACAGGGCACAGTTATTCTGTTCCTTCTTTACTGAGGTAAAATGAGCCAAGTCCAGCAGGGCCTGGCATATCTCAGGCTGTTTGCATTCCTCTCAGCCTTAGCAGTGCTTGGCAACGTCTGTATGTCTGAAGTCTTAGACCCATGATGCTGGCTGTTTTGGAAACTTGTTAAAAAGTACTGCTGTCATAGTTAACTTGAGGTGTGTCAACTTGACACACACCTAGAGTATCCTGAGAAAAGACAAATCTCAACTGAAGAATTGCCTTGATCAAGACTGGACTGTGGCCCTGTTTGCAACACATTTTTTAGATTGATGTAGGAGAGCTCAGCCCACTGTGGACATCTCTGTGGTCATCTCTGAGCACATAAGACTGGGCTATATAAGAAAACTAAATGATCAAGCCAGCAGGAGAGCAAGTGATCTTTTCAACAAACTATACTGGCCAGTCTGGGTTACATAGTAAGTTCTCAAGTATTCTGGAATCTACCTGAGATCCTGTCTCGGATGGATGGATGGATGGATGGATGGATGGATGGATGGATGGCTAGCTATCCATCTAGCTAGCTAGATATGGATGGATGGATGGATGGATGGAAAGAAATAGCAAAATTGAAAATGTTTATGCTTCAAATGATAGTATCTAGAAAATGAGAAAACATAACTTGAATGAAAATGTCCCAACATAACAACAGTACCCTGTACAGTGAATATACATAATCAAAATTATTTTGTATTGTTTGGTTTTGTGTCAACTTGACATAGCTAGAGCCATCAGAGAGGAAGGAGCCTCAGCTGAGGAAATGCCTCCATGAAATCCAGCTATAAGACATTTTCTCAATTAGTGACAGTAGGGGAGGACCCAGCGCATTGTGGGTGGTGCCATCCCTGGGCCGGTAGTCCTGGGTTCGATAAGAAAGCAGGCTGAGGAAGTCAATAAGCAGCACCTCTCCATGGCCTCTGCATTAGCTCCTGCCTCTAGGTTTCTGCCCCTCTTGAGTTCCTGTCCTGACTTCCTTCAGTGATGAACAACAATAAGGAAGTGTGGGCCAAGTAAGCTCTTTCCTCCCTAACTTGCTTTTTGGTTATGGTATATCATCATAGCAGTAGAAACCTGATAGGTTTGTTTGTTTGGTTGGTTGGTTGGTTCCCCCCGCCCCCAAGGCAGGGTTTCTCTGTGTATCCCTGGCTGTCATGGAACTCACTCTGTAGACCAGCCTG
This sequence comes from Psammomys obesus, assembly GCF_907164565.1. Classification (NCBI taxonomy): domain Eukaryota; kingdom Metazoa; phylum Chordata; class Mammalia; order Rodentia; family Muridae; genus Psammomys; species Psammomys obesus. The sequence continues at coordinate 2,769,143 of NW_026591598.1, read as the reverse complement.
GCCTCAAACTCATATATTTGCCAGCCTCTGCCTTCTGAGTGTCGGGAATATGTGTGCACCACCACTGCCCAGCTGAAAATGTTTTTAAAGTGAAAAACAAAAACACTCCACGTGTGGGAAAGTATTTGAAAATCATGTATTTAATAATATACTTATATTTAACACATGAAGAAGACAACTAAATAAAAACAGGCAAAGGCTATGAGTAGTCATTCTCCAAAACAAGTATACAAATAGTAAGTAAACACAAAGTATGCATATGAAAAATGCATGCTTTGCTAGGCCTTACACATTACTAGGCCTTAAAGAAATGCAGATTAAGCCACAAGGAAATATACCAACTTCATATTCAGAGTTGCTGTGGCAAGCCTGGGTCTTTAAAAAAAAAAAAAAAAAGATTTACATTTATTTGTGTGTGTGTGTGTGTGTGTGTGTGTGTGTGGTGTGTGTGTGTATGAGAGAGAGAGGAATGGGAAAGGAAGGGAGAGGGAGATGTTTGTGGGGGGGGCAGCAAACAGATTTGAAAATAAGGTGTCAGATCCTTCTGGACCTGGAGTAACAGGTAGCCTGAGCCACCTGATTGGCTGCTGAGAACCAAACTCAGGTCCTCTTGAAGAGCAAGAAGTGCTCTCATCTCTCCAGCCCCAGATTAGTTATTTTTATTTTTTGTGTATATGCTTTGCCTACATGTTATGTATGTGCACCGTGGACATGCCTGGTACCTGAGGAAGCCAGAGAGGACATTGAATTCCCTTGAACTGAAGTTACAGATGGTGTGAGCAGCCATGGGAGCACTAAGAATACAACCCACCATTACACTGCTGTGCCCAGCACTTGGGGCACTCAGGAGTCAGAAGCAGGAAACTTACTGGAAATTTCAGGTCAGGCAGGGATACAGAGACCTGTCCACAAAAACAAAACAAAACAAACAAAAACACAGATAATGAAGATGTAGAGAAATTGGGACCCTATATTTTGCTGATGGGACTATGAAATACTGCATCTGCTTTTAGAAACAGCAGTTCTAAAAATATATCCAGAACTGCAAACATACTTTCATAGAAAGGCTTTATAAAAATGCTCATGGCTCAGCATGTGTAACAGTGTACAGAAAACAACCTGAGTACCCACCAGCTGATGAGTAAACAAGATTCAGCCTTACAATAGAATATATTTTGTCATTTGAGCAGGATGCTGATCAATAAGAGGACGGGTCTACCTTGAAGTATGTGGGTTCACCTGAGATAGCAGACTTCATAATGCTTGATTCCATTTATACACAACAGGCAAATCCCCAGAGACAGTAAGTAGATTAGGGCTACTAGAATCCAGAGGGGGAAAAACTGAGGTGATGGCTGCTAAGATGTATGGCTTCATTTTAGGTAGGGATAATGAAATATCTATACCCAAATGAATAATGAGAATTTGATGCTTGCATCATTTTGTGAATATACTACAATCCACTGAATTGTAGACTTTAAAAATGGTGACTCTGCACAGTGTGTTAATTCTCAACGAAGTTGCTGTTGAAAATATTAGAGTAGATGTGGCATTGGATGGCTCAGCTGGTCCAAGGTGCCTGATGACCTGAGTTTGATCCCTGGGATCCACACAGTGGAAAGGAGAACTGACTCTGAGACATTGTCCTCTGATCTCCACACCCAGCCCCCCAACCACACACGGAATAAATGTAAATTATGCAAATAAAACAGCTTGAGGGTGATTTGTATGTTTGAATAGCATTCTGTCTGTTTTTTACCTTGTCCATTAGGCTGCCATCATGAACCCTGAAGCTGGAGGATGGCTTCTTTGAGCACTGGACAGCTGCTGCTGCCCAAAACAGGGTTGCAACCATTTACTGAGAGTAGTTGATGGCATTTTTTATCAGGCTATAAAATTTTATAAGGTAAAAGCCCTAGGGCTGATCGTTTCCCACCTCCAAGTAACTGTACCCTATCCTGCTTTTTACTCCATTCTTTGAACTGTATGTCCCACTGGAGTAGCCAGTTTGTATTCTGGTTCCCAACCACATTCGTAGCCCCACCAAGAACTACTTCATCTAGGAGCTTGCTCTGAAGCGTTCTTTCCAAGGTGGTGTGGAAATAAGGTTTGGAAGAGCCGCTGGGTGGCGCCTTGCCCCGGAACACCCAAAAGAATGGCATGCCACAGGCTCCAGCCTGTGTTGGCAGGAAACGGTGACTCATTTTTCATCAAAGGAATTTCAAAGAAAATATAATGACAGGATGATGTCAGAGGAACAGGTGGAGACAGGAACTTTGAGTGTTGAATGGTCTGGTTGCCTGGGCAGTAAGAATGATGGACTGTCGTAGATCACAGGAAGCATCACTTGCTTTTTAGTTACCTTCTCAGAAACTCTCTCGTGTGGGCAGTGTTGTTCATGTGCCCTCAGAGCATGTGGTCAAGTCTGTGCTTGTCTTGGGCGTATCTGCGATTGGCCCACAACATCCTGTGCCAGTCATGGACTTCTTTCACATGTTGTAATCTCATGTGATTTCTTTCACTCAGCATTATTCTCTGGCTAGTAGGGTCTGTGTCTTGGAATTGAGTCTCACATACCTTTGGTGGCTGACTTAGAGGTGTGGCACTTTCCTTGACATAAACACAGAAACTTGTCATGACATCAGAAGTCAGGGGTGCTAACTTACTGTCCAAAGTACTTCGGTTCCCTCCAGTTTTTTGAAAGAGCTTCATCTTAAGGCTCCCTAACCCACATCTCCCCAACTCCACTTCTTTTTTTGAGTAGAGCACCCTCCAGTGGTTAATGTAGATAAAGCTATTAAGAGGGATAGATGAGTTTTGGTATTTTCCATATTGCCAAAGCACCAGTGCTCAGACTCTTATTTTTATTAGGATAATAAGAATATGTTCCTAGTCACCACTATGTCTTAGCAATTGCCAGAGTCTATATGATTGTACAGTTAGAGATTAAATCAGTTTACCAGAAAAGAAAGAGTTATTTATTACTTTGTTTCAATTTAAGGCCTAAGGAAGGTCTTGGGTGAGAGGACTTGGCAATATGAATTGCTGTTTCTCTTTGTTCTGGAGATTCCTAGTCATAGAGGCTTAGGCCACACCAACCACCACCAAAACTAGAAGATATTGCTTCTCTTGAGAGTATATCATAAGCAAGACAAAAAAAATTGAAAAATGCAATTTAAAAGCAAGGGGAGAAAATGTTGCTTGTTTCTTGATAATGTCTTCTCCTGAAGCCTCCGAAAGAACCAGTTTTCACCGAAACTGATCACTAGGGTGGAAGGGACTGAGACAGGAGGAATTGAGTCAGGTAACTTACAGAAAAGGGTGCTGACTTCCTGGGTCTTAGCAATACTCTCCTCCTTGCCAGCAGCACTTCTTCCTCTCTCCATGAAAGGACAGATCATTAACAGGGTTCTAACCTGAAGTGCCAAAGGTCCCAGGAGAAGTGCTCCCTAGGTAAATTTAATTTGGGAGCTCCCCAAAGGTAATCTCTGGGATGAAGTTTTACAAGTCATCCCTTGATACGTCAGCTGTATCTGAGCAGAAATAGTTGGAAGCTCACATGTTTTTGGTTCTGGCATATAATGTATAAGCCATCCTCCCCCTTTGAAAAGAGCTAAGGTCTTTAATGCAGAGGTGGAGCATTGACTGGTAACAGAATATTCTGAAACCCAGTCAGAGTGTTAAAGATGTCACTCCTTCCCTCAGAAAATATTCTATGGGCTATAGAATAAAAGCCCAAAATTTCATCTAAGACTTTTAACAATCCAGCCCAACTTTCATTTTATTTATTTACTTACTCGTTTGTTTGTTTATATTTTTTGAAGTGAGGTCTCACTCTGTATCCAAAGCTGTCCTGAAATTCTCACTGTAGCCCAGCCTAGTAGTTCTCTTTTGTGTGACAGCACCCATGACTCAAACCCCATCCTTCTAGTACTAGGAATCAAACCCAAGTCCTCAAGAATGCTACACAAACTTAGGTCATGAGTGTTTGGTTTGAAAGTATGCCTGCATGTATATGTGTGTTCGCCATATTCATGTCTGATGCTAATGGGGGTAGAGAGGGCATTGGATCCCTTAGAACTGGAGTTACAGATGATTGTAAGCTACCATGTAGGAGTGGGGAACTGAACCCAGGTCCTGTGGAAGAGTATCCAGAGTGCTGAGTCATCTCTCCAGCACTCAGGTGGTTCTTTGAAACAGCCTAAGTGGCTCAACTCTTAAGTCCCACACTTCCTCATTTTACAGTTGGGGAGCCTCTTCTGAGGCTGCCTACCTGGGGGTGTCCCCTATTAAACTTAGGTTGTCAAGCTTATATAGTAGATGCTTTTGCCTGCTGAACCATCTTGCTGGCTTGGGAGTCAGAATGTCCGTCTCTTTCCCCTGCTCCTCTTGGGTTTTTGTTCTTTGTTTTGTTTTGTTTATAAATTAAATTAAATTAAGTTTGTTTCCACCATTGCTTGTTTTTCATGTAAATTCCTTCTGATTGTTCAGTTTTGTTGCTATCAATAATATTAGACTCCCCTGTAAAATGTTCAGTGTTAGGGAAAGACAGGAGGATCACCTGAGCTGCATAATACCGACCCCCTAGCACACACACCAGTTTTCACACCTACCAGTTTACCGTTTTCCTTTTTAGAGTGAGACCTTAAGAAGCTGATTGGTGAGTAATTAACCAGGGCTTGCAGAGATGCCTGAGGTAGGTAAAGAGCTTGCCCTGGAAGCACAAAGACCTGGGTTCTAGGATGGCTGCACGTGAAAAGCTGCCTGGGCTGTCTGGCCACCCAGCTGAGTCTGCTTGGTGAGCCCCTGCGTTGGAATCCAGAGAACCTGTCTCCAAAGAAACATACTGCAATGAGATTGTTCTCTGTTCTCCACTCAGTTGAGTGCTGGAAGGGTAGTTTCAGGGTTAAGAGCCTTTACTGCTCTTGCAAAAGACCAGAGTTTGAGTTGGGTGTAGTAGTTTAGTATGCCTTTAATCCCAACCCTCAGGGAGGAAGAAACAGGTGAATCTCTGAGTTAGAGGACAGCCTGGTCTACAAAGAGAAACCCTGTCTCGGAGGAAAAAAAAAAAGAAAGAAAGAAACATATAGTGGCTGACAGCTGCCTGTAACTTCAGTTTCAGGGTATCTGATGCCCTCCTCTGATCTCTGCTGTCACATGTGTGTACATGATTTTTAGAAACTTGGTGAGTTTCCCTACCAGAGTTTGTGTAGTCTTGCCATCCTCAGAGCAGAGCGCATACTGCTTTGTGTTAAAATTACTTCATATATATCTGTTATTTTCCTCGTGGATATCCAGTAAAGGACTGGCTTTATAATTGTCTTTTTTTTTTTTTAACTGGTAATAGTTAATGTAGTACCTAGGAAGTAAATATTTCATAGAACTGAAGAGCTTTTGAGCTAGAAAAGAATTTAGAGAGCTAGAGTGTTAATTCATCCTATGATCGAGTAAACAAATGTAGTATGGTTAAAAGTCATGCAGTAAGCTAGGAGTAGAACCAGAGTGCTATACATGCATACATACATACATGTACGTACATACACACATAACATAAACTCATTCTTGAGTTCTTTATTTGCTAACTATATCCATATGATCTGGTATATGTTTAATTAGATATTGTGATTAATCCAAGATTAGCCAGAGGGGATTTTATGTTTAATTCTTACATATTACAAAATCTTTTACAAAATGTTTTGGCTTTAGTAATTAAGTACACCATAATAAGAATTCTCTCCTCTTCCACCCCCAACTGGGAGCTTGATTGTTTTGGGGTTTGTTAAAAAAAGAGAGAGAGAAAAAAAAGGGTAGATAATAGTATTGCAAGACATATGAGCATCTAAGACTTAAGGATTATACCAGAGGAAAACAATACAAGCATGTGTACGGAAAGGGCTCTATTTCAAGAAAACAAAAAAATTGTGATACATAATCTTTGAGATGTTAATTTTGTATATAACAATAAAGTGTAACTTTCTTGAATCCTAGTTAAAAACTTTATTCATTAGAGATTATAATGGAAGTTTCTTTTTTTTCTTTTATGTGTATGTGTGGTTTTTCCTGTGCACCATTTGTATGTCTGCTGTCCATGGAAGTCAGAAAAGGGCATTAGATCCCCTGGGAACTGGCATTACAGACAGCTGTGAGCCACCATGTGGGTGCTGGGAATCAAAGCCTGTCCTCTGGAAAGACAGCCAGTGAGTGCTCTTAACTCCTGAACCAGTTTACTTTTGAAGTAAACTGTCTGACAAAAGACTAGCCACAAATTTTCTCACCTGTCTGACAGCTCTTTAAGATTATTGCAGTAAGCCCCATGGTTTTGGGGAGTCAGATCCCCAGTTACGTCAGTTGGAAGAAAATTGAGCTCCATCTGTCATCTAAATAGAAGATGTTGAGTGTTAAGATGCCAGGTGCTCACTGATTAATAAAGGAAGATGCTTTTCTTTTTCTTAATTCTCCTTTGTGCATATGACGGTGGCAGGTATACAAAAGGTTTTCCCTTCTTCTGAATGACATCAGGGCCTTGCCTCACACTGTGATGGCAGACAGTGAGTGTGATAATGAGACTAGTTTGATGTCTCTACTCGACCAAGCAGTTGTGTGACCGATAACCAACCTCTCTAGGCTGAGTTTCTTTACCTTGTACCTGTCACTTTTGGTTTTATGCAAATTAGAAGCCATGGCCTCCAGTTTTCAGACTTTAAAGGGCTTGTTTTACTCATTGACCTTTTTGCATTTGCCTGTTTCTGCATTTCCACCAGCTGCTGTAGAGTGAATTCACCACAGTTCTAAGTCCTACAGTGTTTGAAAAGGACTATTTAGGGAACTGCCTCTGTTTTCAGGATGGGCCTTGTGTTTTCTTTAAAACTTAAACTGTTACCCAGATTTCCTTTTATGACTTGTTCAGTCACGGGCAGTTGGGAGGATGCACTGGGGAAGCATTACTCACCACACATGCAGAGTGGCCTTGACTGCAGTGGTCTGCTGGGCTCTGCTGACAGTGTGTCACCACAGGAATGGAAGGGCCCAGTCAGGGGGTCAGAGACAGTGACTATGCCTTCTCTGTCTGTTCTTTTCTCTCAGAGGACTCATCACAAGCCCAGACACTGGCTCCCAGTGAGGGCAGGCAGTAGACTAGACTATCCAGCTTTATGGTGAAACTGTTTCCCATGAAAGGACTGAGCTGACTGAGCCAGCATTGTTTTCTTCTTTGTCGTGGGTGTCTGTTTTGAGATAAGCTTGAGTTTGCATGATCTAGGCTCTATGTGTATTTAGTAGAATAAATGCAACACAGGGGATCTTTGTCTTAGCTCTACAATGTCTTCTGTATCTGTGTTTGTCCAGTAGGGGTCACTGGGGGCTTAGGCTCAAGATGAGACCCACTAAGCCTATAGTAGACGAGATTCCCTGTCCTTGTAGGTATCGTTATATATTGAACACTATTTCATGTTAGCACAAGAACAACACACATTTTATGCACACATATTAGAACGTTAGCAAAAGATGGGAGTTTGTATTAGGAACTCTGTGGATATATTGAGTGTTTGAAGAATATTTATTCTAGAGGCCAGAAGTTTCTGTTCTGTTTTAAGATGTTTTGCTTTGTTGCTCAAGCTAGACTCAAACTTCAGAACTCAAGTACACCTCCTACTTTCACTCCCAAGGTGCTGGGGTTACAGGCATGTACTAATTGTGCCTAGCCCAATGCTTTGTAAAGAATGAAACCAAAGCTGGGGTAAAACTGCTTTTGCTTAATTTTAATTTTTTGTTGTTATTTTGTTTGAGGCATCGTCTCATTTATGTAGCCCTGGCTGCCGTGGAAGTATCTGAGGCTTGCCTTGAACGCCTGATTCTTCTAATTTACCTGCCAAGTGCTTAGATCACAGGCATGCCACCATGCCTTGCTTTGAGGAGCAACTGCTTTAACAAATGAAGGAGTCCAGCACTTTGGAGGCAGAGGCAAGTGGATCCCTGTGAGTTTGAGGCCAGCCTGGTCTACAGAGTGAGTTCCAGGACAGAACCGCCAGGACTACACAGAGAAACCCTGTATCAAAACAACAACAACAACAAAAAAAGACAAAGAATTAATTAAGAATCTGATGGATATCCCAGTATTTTACAAGTGAAGACATTCTTTATTTAATCTGTGTAGCTACTCTGAGCAACTCTCTCTCTCTCTCTCTCTCTCTCTCTCCCTCTCTCTCCCTCTCTCTCCCTCCTTCCCTCCCTCCCTTTCTAAAACGTACAGAAAGAGTAGGTAGTTTCATTTGGAGCCCTATAAATTATGAAGTGTCCTGATAGGGGAGTGCCTGTTGATGGTACATTTCATTTGGTTTTGATCCTTGAACTCTAGTCAGGGGTCATTAGGGCAAAGGGTTTATTAATTAGAAGCAGAGCTTGGTGGTAGACTCAAGAAAAACTAAAATAGTTCAAATGTGGTAGATTAGGTACTTTTAGTGTTTTGAGGGAGGATCTCACTGTGTGGCCCTGAGTGGCCTGGAATTCACTGTGTAGACTAGGCTGGCCTCTGTCTACTGGGATTAAAGATGTGTAACACCATGCCTGGCTTAGATTTGGGTCTTGATCAGGCTCATGAGGTCAGTGGGTTAAAAGAAATGTGTAGGTCTACCTTTGCTTTCATTGGCAAATTCTTCTTTTTCATTTAGGGTTACTGCCAGAGTCTGGAAAACTGTTAGAAAGACCTAAAATTAACTGGTGTGTGCAAAGCGAATTTTTGGGCTGGTCTCTTTTTCTGAGAGTTGAACATGTCTACCTACTGTAGACACAGCCTTCCAGGAAATTGTACTGACTTCTTGTGTTAAAGGTATCTCAGAGGGCTGGAAAGATGGCTCAGAGGTTAAGCACAATGGTTGCTCTTCCAGAAGTCCTGAGTTTAAGTCCCAGCAACTGCATGGTGGCTCACAACCACCTATAAATGAGATCTGGTGCCCTCTTCTGGCTTGTAGGTGTACATACAGACAGAACATTGTATGCATAAATAAATAAGTAAATCTTTGAAGAAAAAAAGGTATTTCAGAAGAATTAAAGTTCACCATCAGTTCTTTTTTTTTTTTTTTAATGTTTTTCAAGACAGGGTTTCTCTGTGTAGCCTTGGCTGTCCTAGAGCTCACTATATAGACTAGGCTGGCCTCAAACTCACAGAGATCCACCTGCCTCTGCCTCCCAAGTGCTGGGATTAAAGCTGTGTGGCCCTACCACCCAGCTTCTTTTTTTTTTTCTCTTCTTCTTGTTTCGTCAACTGTTCTTAGCTAGTGAACACTGAAAATATTTCCACTTGATGTTTTTGTTTCATTTTGTTTGGGAAAAAACTTTTTAAAAATCATTTAGGCTGGGTAGCAGTAAGATGCAGGCTTCCCCTTACTGGGCATTCAAGGGAATGAGCAACGTTTCTATAAACAAATAACAATTTGTGGCAAGATTGAGATCAATCCGAACACATGGATCTTCTTTCCTTCTTTTCTTTATATTTATGATGTTGACTATCAGAGTTCCCTGTAAAAAAAATTTAATAGCTAGATATTATTTTGCTGAGGGAAATGATCAAAATTCCAGTTCCAGAGGGACATTATTTAAAATGGTTCTGTGGCTACTGACTAGATTCTTCTTTTTTCTCTTTGAAGAAATGTGGAAACATACTATGATTTATTGAGTTGGTAGCTTGGAGCTGTAAAATATGGACTTTATCTTGCTATTTCTCCTAGCATTAGTCACTGAAGATGGCTTGATGCTCTTTAGTCCCTAAGAGCTCTTATGTTTTTATGATAGTAGTAGTTAATAGTTAATATTTAATGCATTTTCAATTATTTATAGAATATATGCTAAAAATGAATGTAGTTCTAATGTAAATTTATTGTTCCCATTGTACAATAGAGAAAACTGAGGATTCAAGAATGTAAGTAATCATGTCAAAGATACAGAACCAGCAATGGTTAATCCAGAACTTGGTGTGGGGGAGGGCAGTGGGTAGGGTCTTATGTAAAGAAGCTGGCCTCCAGCTCAGTATGTAGCTAAGCTCTTTGAATTCTGGATCCCCCTTCACAGCTTACTGATTACATGCAAGGGCCACTTCACCCAGTTTGAAGCCAGAATTTGAATCTAGATTTGGTTAAAAGATCATTTTAAACTTAAAGTCTTGGTAAGAGAGAGATAGACAGACAGGCAGAGAGACAGAGTTTTCCCAGAGCATCTCTACTTTCTACTCTATTCCTTTATCTTTGCCTTAAAAAAAAGTCTTTGCCTTTCTTTCTGTTCTTTTTTCTTTTTATTTGTTTGTTTTTGTTTTTTAGAAATAGGGTTTCTTTGTGTAACCTTGGCTGTCCTGGAACTCACTCTGTAGACCACGCTGGTCTTGAACTCACAGAGATTGGCCTGGCTCAGCCTATACAGTGCTGGAATTTGAGGTGTGCACCCACCACTGTCTGGCTTCTTTGCCTTTCTTAAGAACCTCAGTTGACCAGAGCTTGGATTTCAGGTATAATCTGTATCTGTAAAAAAAAAAAAAAAAAAAAAAAAAAAAAAAAAAAACCCAGAATAGAATTTCTGAATTATTAACCCAGCTTCCTTCTTTTTTTTTTTTCCTTCCTTCCTTCCATTTCCTTCCTACCTTCCTTCCTTAGTACCAAGTCAACTCAGGGCCTTGATCATGCTACATGTAGCTCTTATATGATACTTTTTAGATCCTTTTGTTCAATATCTATTTGCTCACTCCTCAAATATTTAGTTACTAAGATCTCTGAAAACCATACAGTCATTCGTCTAGCTTCAACAAAATTAGGGAATGGAAGTATGGCTCAATGGTTAGGAGTACTTGCTTGCTGTTCTTGCAGAAGATCCAGCGTTCATATGTAACTCACAACCTTGTGAGTTCCAGGGGATCTGATGCCTTATTCTAGCTTCCTTGGGCTCTAAGCATGTGGTACAGATATACACAGTCAGGCAAACACTCATACACATTAAAAAAAAAAAAACTCTTTAAAAATGATCTAGTCAGGAATTAAAGATGTAGTCAATTGTATTATAAAGTACTAAACATGAAAGACAGATAAAGTATAATAAAATAAGAAAGGAAGGAGGGATCAGGGAAAATTCTGTAGAAGTATTGGCCTTAAGATGGTTAATAGAGCTGGGCTCAGTGGCACACACCTATAGTCCCATAGTCCCAGCACTCTGGAAAGCAGAGGCAGGTGGATCTCTGTGAGTTCAAGGCCAGCCTGGTCTATAAAGTGAGTCCAGGACAGCTAAGGCTACACATAGAAAAACCTGTCTCGAAAATCCAAAAAAAAAAAAAAAAAAGAAGGGGGGTGGACAGTTAATAGAAATCAGAGTTTAGGGCAGGAAAGATAGCTCAGTGCTTAAGAGCAATGGTTGATCTTCCAGAAGTCCTGATTCAATTCTCAGCAACCACATGGTGACTTACAGCCATTTTTACTGGGATCTGATGTCCTTTATTCATGCAGACAGAACCCTCACATACATTAAATAAATAAATACATCTTAAAAAGTAATCAGAGCTTAGTGTACAGTGATAGAATGAAGGAATATTGCAGTGCGAATGAGAAGAACATTGTAAAGACAGGGAGTTTGGGGCTTAATTTGCTGTCAGGAAATCAGAAGCTTTAGAAAAAATTACAAATAGGTGTAGCTGGAGAAATGCCTTAGTGGTTAAGAGCACCAGCCGCTCTTGCAGAGGACTTGATTTAGCACCCACACGGCAGCTGACAACCCTCCGTAATTCCAGTGCAGGGGATCCAGTGCCCCTGTCTGGCCTCTATAGCTACTGCATATATGTAGTGCGCAACATGCATGTACAAAAAACACTCGTGCACATAAAATGAAAATAAATAAATCCTTAAAAATTACAAATAAGGGTGCATGGGACATTTAAGATGTACTAGTCATTTTTCATGTACCAGGGAGATGAATGTTATGGTGAATGAGGGCAGGCTTGGTAGGTGAAGGACTAGGAATAGATAGGTTAGATTTGTTATTGAGGTGATAATGAGATCAGCTACCAGTGTGCCAAGGTATTATATAGTCTGACACCAGTGGCCACTAATTATTGGGTATATAGCAAACACCTTTAATGCATTAAATCATTTAATCTTTCATATAACTTTATTAAGGCATGTTTTATTATCATCATTTATAAATAGGAAATGGAGGTTTTTTTTAAGCTGAATAAATTGCCTATAGGCACTAAATGTTTTATAGATGATAATCTAAATGGGAATGTAGGCCAATTTGGCTATGGTAATGCTAATGCCTCAGGTTTGCTGATAAGAAACAGGAATTTTTTTTTTTTTTTTTTTTTTTTTTTTTATATTCCATGAACACTTGAGCATGTGGAATATTTGTAGTCATTTTAGGACTGGCATATTTATTATTGTCTCAGTATCACAGGGGCAGCCATGGATGTCTCGTAATTCACTTGTATGAAGATTGCGTCCTCTCTTTTTTGCCAGCTAGATGCCAAGTACTCATGGGAGAATGTAGGTGACAAGAGTTTCAGGGCCAAGTTTTGATGTCTGGATCATGACAGTCCTAGAAACTTAAGGTTTCTGGTCCTGTCCATAATATGCTTTTCCTTCTACTAAATTTGTAATTGCAGGTATATTTGGGTTTAGATGTGTGGATGTTAATTTGATCTTTTAGTTTAGGTCTTAAACTTTTAGCTGTTGTCTGCTGCCATTAGAATGCTTTAAAAGCATGTAAAACACATAGCATAGCTTCTTACTGGCTTGCTTTGACCCTGTTTGCATACACAAAAGAGATTCTGGGGTATTGCTTAGTGTTGAGATTTCTTGTGGATAACAGTTGTGGGAGACCATCTTAAATTTCTGTGAGTGAAGTAATTGCCAGGAGGCAGGGCTGCAATCTTTATGAAGTTCTGATCTTTCTTGCACAAGGTAGCTTTGGTGGTTAGGTTCCTGCCCATTTGCTTTTAGCAAGGAATGATCTGGGTGCCAAATGTGACTTTAAGTGACTTAATCTGTGTATAATAAATGATCTCTGAAAAGAAAAGTAGCCTCTCCCTTCTGCCAGCCTCTCACCACTTCCTGTAAGTGACAGAACACAGATCTCTTAGTTTCACCAAGTGAAACATTTTTTATTTTCACAAAGACAGTTCCCTTATTCTTTTTGCTTTCACTATATATATATATATATATATGTATGTATTTCATTCATATATATGCATATCTGTTGTATGTAGGAAAGTGATATATCTATGGTAGATCATATCTTTTCAGGGATATTTATTGAGATTAAATGAAATAACATATGAAGGTATTTTGTTTTTGATACAGAGTCTCACTGTATAGCCCTGGCTGCCTGAAACTCATGTAGATCAAGCTAGCCTTGAACTCACGGTGATCTACCTGCCTGTGTTTGGATTAAAGGCACATGCTATCACACCTGGTCCTGAAGTTGCTTTATAGCAGTGACAGAACAAATGTTAGTTGTTTGGTTTTTTCCCCCCCAAGCAAATCCATTTTTGACACCATATCCCAGGCACTTCTCTGTTTGCTTCTCCATCGTGGGGAATGTCACAGTTATCTTTGTATCTAGGGCATCTTTCATAATGCTGTGGTTTTTTCATTGAGTGAATGAAGCACTGTTTCATAAGGGAACCCCCATCTTTTAATTGAATGAATGAAGTGTTCTGTTTTATAAAAAAGGGAGCTCAGCTTAGTTTCACTGAACTGTGCCATTGATTTTTCTTCTCTAGTGTTTATTCCCTTTAACAAACACTGTTACATTTCATATGCTAAGAATCCTTTTATGATACCATGTCCCTTTTACAGCAAAATTCCTTGAAAGGGTTGTTTTTACTTGTCACTGATTGTCCTCTTTCCACTTGTTCTCAGTTTATTCTGATCAGGTGTTTTCTCCACCACAGCAACACTACCTTTGTTAAAGAATTTAGTGACCGCCGCTAATTCAGAGTCAGTTCTCCGTCCTTTCTTGCCTCACATAAACACTGTTCACATGGCTAGCCAATTGCTATTTTCTAGAACACTTCCCTCACCTGTCACCGGGACAGTTTGCCCTGTGCCCTTTTGGTTCTCCTCTACTACTTCTGGCTCCTCTTTTTACAATCTTTACTGTTTTTCTTCTTCCACGTCTCACACTGGAGGGTTTCCAGGACTTAGCCCTTGAACTTGATCTTTCCCCTCTCTGTTTACTCTCTAAATGATATCATACAGTCCCCTGGCTTTCAAAACCAACCACGAGCATTTCTCAACTGGATTAGTATGTTCAGTTGTCTATTCAGTGTTTGACTTCAATATCTAGTAGCTATTTTAAACCTAATAGTCAAAGGGGCCTGTTTTACACACAGTGAACAGCTCTGCGCTTAGCTTCTCAGGCCATGCCCCTCAGTCTGTTTTTTGCTTTCTGTTTTATTTTGTTTTTCATTCCCTCTCTTGTCCATATTTAGTCTATCAACAAATCCTGGCAGCTTAAAAATATTCATTTTTTTATTTTATTTGTATGAAGGTTTTGTTTACATGTATGTCTGTAAATTATGTACATGCCTGATGCCCTCAGGTTAGAAGGTGCTGATTATCCCTGAAACTGGAATTACACATGGTTGTAAGCCATCATGTGGGTGCTGGGAACTGAACTGAACCTGAGTCAACTTGCAAGAGCAACAAGTGTTCTTAAGTGTTAAGCCACCTTCTCAGTTCAGCTCCTTTAGAAATTGTTTTATTGGGCTTGGAGAGAAGGCTTTGCAGTTAAGAACACTGGCTGGTCTTACAGAGAATATGGGTTCAATTCCCAGTACCCACATGTCAGAGTATCTGATACCCTCACACAGACATACATGGAGGCAGAACATCAATGTACATTAAAAATATTTTATTATTTATTAATGCATTTGCCACATGTGTATAGTGCCCATGGAAGCTACAAGAGGGCATCAGATTCCTTTGAAGCTAGAGTTCCAAGTGGTTGTGAACCACCTGATGGGAATATTGGGAACTAAACTTGCAAGAACAGTATGCCCTCATAACTACTGAGCCCTCTCTCCAACCCTCCCAACCCCAACCCCAACCCCACTCTTTCTTACAGGCATGAAGCACCACACCAGGTGGAGGAAGACAGAGGAGCGCACAACTGCAGATGATGCTGGATTTGAAAGCTCCTATTGTATTCATTCCTCCATCAAAGCACATTTATTATCATTTTGGGCAATAGATGAAAGTCTTTCACTCTTACTAGGGAAATAATAGAGCAACAGATGTGTTAAGCAGCCCCACCCCCACCCCTTTTAAGTGAATGGGATCTTACTGTAGTCCAGGCTAACTGCAAAACTCCTGATCCTCCTGCCTCAGTGTTATGTATCCTGAGATTGCAGGTGTGTACCAATACGGTTGGCTGATTTGCATTTTTAAATATTCATAAGATACAGCGTAGTAAACAAAGAGCCATTTGGTAGGAGTCTGTAGCTCTTACATCCCTGAGTGGATGGTGGTGTCATAGAGAACCTTAGCTCTGCTCTCAGCTGTTGGGAGGGAGTGTTATTTTGCATGTCCACACTGTACTTTGGAAAATACCTTTTTGAGAGAGGTAGTGATAGCTTATTCAATTCAGATTGTGTGAACTCCTTACTAGCCTTTCAATGTATTTTGTTTATTAGGTTTGTCGAGTAGTAACCATGCAATACCATGCACCTTTTCTGGTGTGTAATGTACTGCATCTGGACAAACGAGAGCAGACCCATTCTTATCTGTAGAACACTCCCAGCACCCCGAACTTTTCTTGAGCTAGCTCTTGTAGTGCACCCCACCCCATTTGCTCTTATCTCTGTTGTTTTCCTATAGTGTGTAGCCTTTTGTGTTTGATTTCTCTCGCGGGTATGTACAACGCCTGAATGTATCCCTAGCTTTCTTCTTATTGGATAGCAGTTCTGTGTATGGACACACTACACTTTTTTAAAAACTTCACCAATTGATAAACATTTGAGTTATTATTTTGCATTCATATACAAGTCTCTGTGTGAGCCTCTGTTTTCATTTGGTGAGATTGTTCTCAGTGAGGTTGCTTGTATTTGTGGTTAACTTTAGAAGAATTTGCAAACTCTTTTCTGAAGTGGTTGTTGAAGTTTATACCCTCCCCCAGTATATTCCGCCTTTGTGTCAGAAGTTGGCATCATCAGGTTTATTCATTTGAGCCATTCTGGTTGGTGTGTGCAGTGGTAAAGATTCAATTGCTGCTACAGTACCCACATCAGGTCGGCAAGCAGGCCCTGTTTGGTGGCAGGTTTAGTTTTCTGCTATCATTTAGTTCCTGATTACCCTCCCTCCCATATGTGTCCCTCCCGCTATGTGTGCCCCTCCCCCCTTCACAAACTGATGGAAGTTTGTGTTTTTGTTTTTTCTCCTCAACCCCTGAAAAGTACCCTGCCTGTACTTGTAGAGCAGTTTGCCCCGTGGGTGCCCGGTGCTCAGGTCTGTGAGCTGGGGTCTGTGTGTAGTCTTCTTTCCATGCTCTTCTCTAGGGTTTTAGCTGTGGAAGGGTTGCTCTCTGACTGTGACAAGGCTCTGGTATACTTTGCCTCCTCCCAGCTCCAGTGCTTCTGTAGCTCTTTTCTTCTGGCTGCGTCCTGAAGTCTGGCATTCCAACTAGGCGGGGAATGGAAAGTTCATAGTGACGTCCTCTGGTCCTCTGACACCCTCCCCTCTTGTAGAAAAGTCTGAGGTTTGTTTAAGCTGACAGGAGGATGCCAAAGATAGAGGTTTAAGTCAGCTTGACACTGACTTTTCACTCTTCTTCCTCCTTCCCTTTCCCCTCCCCCGCCAACCAGTTGTTTCCTGGGCTTTGTCTGAGACACACTGTGTAGTTTTAGTCCCGTAGTTTGCTGAAAAAATGTGCAAAGGCGAGATGGAAGAAGCTGCCAGGAAGTTTCTGACCACATTAAGCCTGGGCATCTGCCTCCGCTGCTGAGCTGATAGTAAGGGGCAGGAGTAACCTCAGGAGAAAGGCATCCAGAGGCAGCCCTGGGCTCCGCCTGTGGCTAACTCAAGGAAGGAGAAAGGACTGGCCTGGAAATGCCTCTTTTAGATTCATCTTATTTGCCGCCAACCATCTTTATTTTGACTCACATTCTTGGAATTGCTGGTGTTCTGTACTGGAAGAGATGTGCCAGGGACAGGGCAGGTAACTATGTGGTGTCTCCCTTCTTTAATCTTCTGTGGGGTTCTCTGAGGGTGTGGTAGCTGACTGGGAGAGCTTCCCACTTGCTTGTTTGCCTTAAAGGGCCAGTGTACCCTTCAGTTGCTGTGCTGTCAGGAAGGATTGGGGCAAGAAGAGAGGGAGGGGGAGAGAAGAACACGTAGACACTCAGGAGGCTGTCCTGGGTCCTTTAGGGGACCCAGACTTCTTTCCTTCTGTGATACTGGCCAAGGGTGCTGGATAGATGAGACAATGTCTGGACTCACAGTTGAAGGGAAGTGACCACTGTTCTAACATGTGTCCTGCTTCAGAGAATCAAGTCCTTAATTGCTTTGCTTTTTCTATCTCAAGTGGAGCTTTGGACCCCTATCACCTCATTCTTCTTCCCTCTTTCTTCTATCTTCCTTCTTCTAATAGTTTATTTAATTTTATTTTATGTGCATTAGTATGAAGGTGTACAGACAGTTGTGAGCTGCCATGTGGGTGCTGGGATGTGGGTCCTTTGGAAGAGCAGACAGTTTAACCACTGGGCCATCTCTCCAGCCCCTGTCAACATCTTCTCAAGTATAGGATTGGTGTATTTAAGGCAGAAGAGGAGGGGCAATACAAGGAGGGGGCTGCTTGGTGTCCTTCCTGAAGTATACTCTGTTGTTCCTTGCCATGCTAGATGCTGTGCCTTTCTGGGGCATTTCATAGTCTAACTATACCTAAGACACACGTGTGAGGAAGCTGATGGTTATTTTTTTCTCCAGGAAATCAGGCTCAGATAATCTGGCACTAGACCTTTTCAGATATTGCTGTTAGCTATGCTATATGCCATTGATTTCTAATTGCCAACTGTAGGGACCAGCTTCAGGTCCAGCTGATTCTGAGCTGCTGTATGCGAGAGTTATAAGGCTTCCTTGTCCCCTTGGATCTCAGTGCTTTTAATGTTGTCACTGTTAACCAGCTCACAGCTTCATGCTAGACTACTTGGGTACTTGTTAATGCTCTCATAAGCTAAGATGGAGGACTTGATGACCTATTACTTATCTTTCTATTAAAAGTTCATGAATGCTTGACAGAATTAGAATTAGATCCTGTCATTTCCCCAGTGTCCTTTCCAGTAAGTCCCAAAAAAGCTTTTGGCTAAGTATCCAGGTTCGTTGTATGGCTCTATCCACAGAATCAGACATTTACAATTATGTGTCTTGTATGGTACTGTGTTTAAGGGGGTACCACAAAGTGACATTCTTGTATTTGAGCTTAGAAAGAAATGGTGTCTGGGCCTGGTCACACACACCTACAATTAATTCTAGAACTAAGAAAGGTAAAGATGGGAGATATTGAGATTGAGGCCAGCCTATATAGTAAGCCTTTGTCTCAGAGTAACTACAGATGCAAGATTTAGCCTATTATAAGCCCTTGGGTTCAGTCCCTAACACTGCAAAACAGAAAGAAAAGGGTAGGCAATGTTTGGGCCTATGATTTATCATTTGTAAAAAAAAAATAACATTTAGATGGAGTCTGCTGCGTTCCTGTTTAGTGCATTATGGTAATGAGATTGGTTAATAGCTTCAGTCTTCAGTATAGGATGTTCTATGGAATTTAAGAGCCATTGACCCCTTTTTAAGTACTTTTGTTTTTATGTTTCAAAATATTAACTTCAACAACCATAAAATACATTAAAATTAAAAGAATGCCTTGTAAAGCTTTTCATTAAGTGAAATGGCTTTGGCACTAATACCGCAATGAGAATGTACTGTGTTTGAGTTATCCTTAAAATTAGATGATGATGGCTTTTCACTTGGAAACAATGGATACAAAAATCACCCATGAAAGTACTTAGGGGATTCTGGACCAATTTTATTATCATTTCAGTTTTAATTTGTCTGTTGAAATGTTTTTTGAAAATAATGTGTATACTCTAATTATTACTTGCCAAATGGACATGACCAGAATAAAATTTTGTCACTATCCCTATTTGTATTGCTCATAAAAATATATACATAATGAAAAACATGAAAATTATCATTTTCTGTCTCTGTCTCTGATTGAAAATTTAAAACTCTCCTGTTTCAGGCCTTCAAATGCTGGGATTATACACATATTCCACACATCTGGTGGAATATTGTCTTTTTTACCTGGTCTATTTTTGTTATTTAATTAGAATATAATGGGACATATAAATTCCAGTCAAAGTTCAGTTGTATGAGTCAGCTATTTAGTCCATAATTGTATAGGTAACACACTAAATTTGTGATGATATAAGACTGGTTTAGTGTATGGAAGTGTTTTGTTCTTCTTGTCTCACTTTTGTATTCATATTGAAGGCATTCAATTTTGAAACATATTCAATTCTTTCAAGATTTTATATTGGCTTATTTCAGATAAATGGTGATAATGTTCATTGCTATTTTATTTTGTTTATTTGTATGAATGTTTTACATGCATGTATGCATGTACAATTCCTGGTGCATGCCTGGTGTCCTTGACCGTCTAAAGAGAGCATTGGATCTCCTGAAACTGGAGTATAGATTGTTGTGAGCCGTTGTGTGGGTGCTAGGCATAAAACCCAGGTCCTTTACAATAGCGATAAGTGCTCTTAACCACCAAGCGATCGCTTTGGCCCCATGTTTGCTTCTATTTATTTGTATGCACCAGTCCTTAAAAAAAAAAATTGAATATTTTCAATAAGACACAACATAGAAATAAGCCAGATACTGAGTCTGGTAAGACTATAATTAACCCCAACAATCAAAATTATCTAATTAGTGCCATAATTTTGTTTTAAAATAAATAATGAAAATTTGAACATAAATTGATTTATGTTACATTTTAAGTGTTCTTATTATGAGCTCGATATGTTCTCCCACCCCCTCCCCATTGGGTTTTTAAGATAGTCTCTTTGTCTAGGCCAGTGTGCTTCGATGATCCTCCCAAATGCTGGAATTACAGGCATGCACCACCAGAGTAAAAAGTGTCATGAGCCAAGCATAGTGGTACAGGTAGATCTCTGAGTTCAAGGCCAGCCTGATGTTCATAGAAAGTTCATGGATAGTCAAGGCTACGTAGAGAGATCCTGTCTAAAAAACCAACCAACCAACCAAACCAAACAAACAAACAAACAAAAAAGGCTTTAATTCCAGCACTCGGGAGGCAGAGATACTTGGATCTTTGTGAGTTTGAGGTCAGCCTGGTCTATATAGTGAGCTCTAGGACAGCCAGAGCTACAGATTGAGATTCTGTCTCAACCAAAACAAAACAAAACAAAACACCCCAAAACAAACAAAAGTATTATGTCAGAAGTGAATATTGCTTGACTAGCTCAACTGTAAAGTTCCTTTCAGCACTGCAGTTCTTGGACCCCATGTTCTGGTAAATCCTCATTGTGTAGGCATTTTACCGCACAGGCCCTTGGAGTGGATAGAGTGTTAGGTTTTGCTTTAAGGACCAGAAGGGTTCATATGCATTAACTGATGCAATGTCCTACTTAGTTTTACATTTGTCAAAAGGCTTAGTTCAAATTCTTCCCTGCAAAGATCATCTGCTTCCTCTTTTAAGTATCAGGCTAACTTATTTTGAAAATCACTACCTTCCCTTTTCATTACTATGTGATTTCCTAATTTTTTGCTATTCTAGTATTCTCTTTGGACAATTAAGTTTGTTGTTTTTATTTTGAAAATGTGATAGCGCTGTGTGTGTGTGTGTGTGTGTGTGTGTGTGTTGTGTGGTAGAGTACAGCAGAAAGATGGAGAAGAAATCACTGGGAGTGAGATGTGGTTATAGGTCATAAGTACACAGCTTTTAGAGCCAGACTCTCAAGTCATCATCTCTTTAGCAGATAAGATACAAGAAGGCAATGACAGTTTGTAAACACTCAGTATTTAGAAATTTAAATATTTTCAAATATTCACATTTTAAGAATCCTGTCAACATTTACATTCACATATCTTCTTATTCTCAAATTTTACTGCTGTCTTGAATCTTCTGTTATTTCTCTAGTTCTGCTGAATGCACCCCCACCACCCCATCAATTCGATCCTATTCTGTGTCCTAATGGTAACTAGAATGAGCTTTCTAAAATACAGAGTTGGGCTAAAGATGGCTCAGCAATTGAGCCAGCAGTTGCCATGCAAGCCTGGTGACCTGAGAGGTCCCCAGAGTCCCTGTAAAGGTGGAAGGTGAGAACCACCTCCACAAAGATGTCCCCTGACATCCACATGCACTCAGTGACACCCACAAGGTCAAACACCATACATATCATCATCAGTTTCCAATGCAGAGTTGTCTGTGTTGCTCTCCTGTTCAAGATCTATTTATGCTTCCTCTTTGCTTGTTGAAGAAAGTTTTTCGCCATGACATGAAAAGAGATTTTATGATTTGCACTCTTCTGGCACTTTTTGGTTCATTAGCCTAACAAGCACCTAATACTCTACTTAGTTAAATTTTTTAGTGCCCACATCCTGTTTTCAACTGGTTTTCTTGGTGCTTGTCCATAAGAGTAGACAGTTTCTGCCCCTGGGCAATTTTTATTGAGTGGAATAAAGTAAGAATGACCCTACCCTGTGCTCCAGTGGCACTCTGCGTACTATTTACTCAAATCTACATGGCTATCTTGCTTAGCTTTTCTTACTAAGTAGATTCTGTTAGACTGTAAGACCTTTGAGAAGATACACATTTCAGTATCTCAACTGTGTGAGACATGATAGGTGTCAGTAAATAGTACAGGAATAAATAAATGAAAGGATTAATGTAGTAGTAGCTATAAGCTATGACAGGAACCATGCTTGTTCATGTGTGTAAGTGTCTTTACCCACTGAGCTATCTCATTGGTTTCAATATTAGATGTTTTAACCAAGCTAGAATTGTTTATCTCTTTCTAGATTTGTGCCAGTGTGATACATAATATTTGTGGAGGTGAACTTCAAATTTATAGTCTGTATGCGAAGAAAAAATAGACTAAAGTTTTAATTCAGGCTCTACAATCATTTGGCTTAACGTTGGGGGTGGTCTGGAATTGTGGTGAGGACATGTTGATACCTGGAGTCACAGTTTTTATCTGAGTTCTTCCCTCCTGGCTGAATAGCCCTAGCCTAGTTTATCCTTGTTTCTTTATTTGTAAAATAATGTTGTGTGTGGTTGTTGTTGTTGTTTTTTGTTTGTTTGTTTGTTTGTTTTTTAGTAAGTTTTTAAAAAAACACATGATATGGGTCTTGAAATTGTCTCATTATTATAAGTTATCCACAAAAGATTTTGGAGACAATACCTTGCTATGTGTTAATGGGATAAAGTACATTCTAGTGTAGAGGCAAAGAATTTAACAGAGCCAGATATGGTGCCACGTGCCATTAATCCTAGCACTCTGATGGCAGAGGAATCAGAAAATTAGTGTGTTAGCTCAGTTTTCTGTATTATTGTAAGAAAGTCACAGCTGTAAGTGTTTACATAATTTCTGCCCGTATGTGGGAATACTGGGCTGAATGAGCCTTTGTGAAATCTACTGGTAGCAGTAAGTTCACCTTTTCCTGCCTTTAACATGAAAAGATGAGAATGGCTGAATTACCATACCAGCTGCCATCTTCTAAAGACTAAGGGCTGACAATCCTAACACAGCCCCACCCTCTGCTATCTAGCATCTTCCCTCCTGAAGCTGAGATGTGTTAGAAACCAAAAGGGAAGTCTGTCTCGGTCTTCAATGCCCTTAGGTTGTTCAGGATGCTAGGGGAATGAGGAGATGGCAAGTTTTGATTTTCAAACTTAACCAGTAATGGTTATGTTGATTTTTGGGTACTTCAAAATTATTTGTGATGTACTCTTAAATCTTCAGTCAGCCATAGTTTCTTTTTGTTGGCAAGAGTTTGAGACAGGGTGTCATTTGTTATCCAGACTAGCCTCGAACTTGAAGCAGTTACTCTGCCACGGCTTCCTTATTGCTGGCATTGTAAGTATGCACCATAAGTATGCTTTAGAGTTGTTATTTCTTAATTTTCTGAGGAATATTATAATTCCTTAATCTGGTTCGGTTCCTTTCAGAGATGGGTATAATAAAAGACACAGCTTTGGAGCTGGACAGATAACTATGTGTTTACTTGTTAACCTCTTCTGTCAGTGTATTTTATCTCTAAAATGGTAATGGTGCTTTTCTTAGAGAATTGTTAATGTGGTTAGATGAAGTTAAAGCTCTTAGCCTATTCATGCTCTGCAACTACGTAGTTACAGTAGATGGTCAGGTAGGCTTAGCGTAGATTACCGATTACCAAATACTTTCTAGCTGCTAGAAACTGGGGTTTGAAGATAGAGGATGGTCGTTTGAGCTCAGAGGATTTGAATTTGATAAAGGAAAAGATTACTAAATATGACTCAGAAAATATTCTCTCTTTTTTCTCTTTCCTCTCTCTTACACATTCCTTTTCCCAAAACAAGGTAACTTCTAGGAAGATTCTTCCTCTCCTAGGCTGAGGAGTATAGATGGGGTATGCACAGTGTACAGGTCACAGGTGGTGACGGTGACTAAGCTTAGTCAGGGGAATAGAGCTAGCTGGCAGTTTGTAGGTAGGAGTGAAGGAGCTTGTCAAGTGACTGAGGAGGTAACAGAGCTTTTAAAACTGTGGGCCCAGTGGGCAAGCTCTTGTTTACTTTTTCCACCTGTGGTCGCTTGGGAGATTTATAACCTTGCTGTCCTGGGTACCAACTCCTCCCCCTCGCCTGTCTTCGGGAACAGGATTGAAAGCAGCATTAGCCTAAAGAAGGTGTTCTATTTAGGGAGCTGGAGCAGAGAGTGGTGATTAGGGACACATCAGAAGCCCGCCTCTGAGAGGTGAGGGGCAGAATTGGAGTGTTTCTTGACATCTGCTGCAGGGATAGGGTCAGAATCATGAAGAGGCAAAGATGGGCTGGGCCATCTGAATGAAAAAGCCATTCATTGTGCTTTTTCAACATTCCAGTGTCTGGTACAATTAGTCAGGACTCGAAAACAAGTTGGACAAACGAGCAAGCAGCCTTCCACTGACAGATAGAGGGATTTCTGGCATGGCTGAGTTAGTACAGTGACTGTGAAGAAAAAGCGAGAGAATATAGGAAAGGGAATGGGGCTTTGTGATGTCATTTCTGGCTGGATGAGGGGAAGGAATGGAGCAGCAAGCAAGTTGTATGTCTGAAGCTGATGAAGTCTGCTAAGCTGATCGGCACTAGCTTGGGATGGGCTGTTTTACAAAGAAGTTGGAATCAAAAGTTTTGGGCAACTGTAAGTTGGGGGAATGAATCTGCCTTTGGAACCTAGGAAGTCTTGTTAGTGACCTTCTCAATTGGCTAACATTTCAGATGTGCTTTTGCCTGACAAGAGGCAAGCCCGAGAGCAGGTTGTTGGGCAATGGATGCACTGTCCCTGACTCGGCAGTAAGCCATTTAGCTCACCTGCAACTGTCTAAAATGCACTAGGTCAAAAGCTTCAGCTCTGCAAATTCAAAGGCCAGCTTCTTTCTCCTTAGACTTATTTAACTGCATATGAAGCTCCCACCTCTTCATGCTTTGTTGATCTGGAAATAGTGAGTTAGTGCCACTTTCGAATAGAATGTTCTCTACCTGAAGACCTGGACCCAGCCTTTGGAAGTGATCTAGGGAGGAGCTTCCTCTGTGACCTCAAGGGAAGAAGGCGGTCAGTAGGAAGTTGTAGGTGGAGTCACTTCTCTGTTCTGTTCTTTCTGTGTGTACGTCGTCAGTGTGTACAGCTCTTTGGCTGTTTCTGTTCACCTTTAAGCCCACTTTGAGGAGCTGCAGAGGGTGCAGAAGCCACTAGCTCAAAGTCCTCTGGGACTCGATTTTCTTAGGTGGGGCCAGTGGAGCCATGTGGCCCAGTTACCAAGACGAGCATGAGTTCAACGCCCACCTGGTCTGCCGCATGTGCTGCATGGGTTAGTATGTAAAGGTCCCCCCCCCCCCCCTACACCCCCCCCGCGCTTTTTGACTCATGGAATGTACCTCCTTTGAAGCCCTGCAGGTGTTACACAACTTTTGGGCTTTTGAAATGTTGAGTGGAATGGACCTGGGTTCCCCACTTCCTGGGGACTGTCTTTGGCATGTAGGGCAATTAAGAGCCCAAGCTTTGGGCGGAGGCTGTTTTATGGAGTGTTAATTCATGTATCTATCTGTCTGTGTCAGGAAGCCACTTTTAGTTATGTTTCAGAGAGCTCAAAGCCAGGGTATTTTTAGCAGAAGTTGGTTAGTTAGGGAGTTCACCTCTGGGGGGAGGGAAGAGTCATGGCCTAAGTTTCCTCTTTGGGGCCTCTTATTGCTAGTTGTTTTACTTTTTTTTTTTTCTTCTTTCTTTCTTTCTTTCTTTCTTTCTTTCTTTCTTTCTTTCTTTCTTTCTTTCTTTCTTTCTTTCT
>NW_026591598.1:2733701-2743571 GCF_907164565.1 Psammomys obesus | reverse complement strand
TCTTTCTTTCTTTCTTTCTTTCTTTCTTTCTTTCTTTCTTTCTTTCTAGCTAAGCTAGAGAAACACATTTTGCATGATTTGGGGACAGAATCTGTTGAAGGTCAGGGAGGAGGCCTGTTAGCTGTTGTTTAGGTTCTTTGGCAGGGAGAGGAGTTCATTAAATAATTTTTTTGACTTTGACCAAGTGGTCTAGTTTTTTTGGTTATACATTTCCTGTTGGGTATAGAGACTGGTGCCAGCCTGAAAGCAATTCCCCAATTCTCAGTGAAATGAAAAAGCTAAAACTTGTGTATTTCATAGAGCTAAACTAACTCTTCTTTACAAAACCAAACCAAAGCAAACCAAAAACCATCCTTTACTCTGAAATTGTCCTCCTACTTTTACATTAAAATACCCTTTGTTTTATGAAGACATTGTTATTACTTGGTCTTCTTTCTGTTTTTTGAGACAAGATTTCTCTGTGTAGCCCTGGTTGTCCTTAAACTCAGATCTGTAGACCAGCCTGGCCATAAACTCAAAGATCTGCCTTCCTCTGCCTGCAGAGTGTGGGGATTGAAGGTGTGCACCACCACAGGGCATGTTAGATTTCTAATTAATTTGGGAAGTTTGCTGGTCAATAAGATACGGTGTCTTTTGATTTTCTTAAAATGGAACAAAAAAAGTGTGATATAGTTTGGGTTCATTTTCCTAATTGAAATTACTGGTGGTTTGATCCAGAGGAACCCTGAGAAGAAATCTAGAGGAGAGGAACAGAGATAAGATTCTGATCTCTCCTGTCTTCAGGGTCCCTTCAGTGCTCCCAAAGACTGAGGTGATTTTTGAGGCATAAACTGTACCATATTTATGGAACAAGGAGAAGCAGTTTTAGGTGCTTATTGCTTAGGTGTCTAGTTTTTTATCTTTGCAGAGAATTCCTTCTGGGACCTCAAAAGAATGATCTGCATTTCAAAGTGCTTGGAGATAAACTCGGAGCCCAAAGATCCCTTTTTTGTAACTAACCAATGAATGTAAGGAAGTACAGAATCTTCACTGAATTTAGGGCAAAACTTTTTACCCTTTCATCCCTTAATTCTCTAGAGCAGTGGTTCTCGACCTTCCTAATGCAGTTCATCTTATTGTGACCCCCAACCATAAAATTATATTTGTTGCTACTTCATAACTGTAATTTTGCTACTGTTATGAATCATAGAGTAAATATCTGTTTTCTGTTGGTCTTAGGTGACCTCTGTGAAAGGGTCATTTTACTCCCAACGGGGTCATGGAACCACAGGTTGAGAACACTGGTCTAGAGGCTCTGTAGCCTAATAGTTAAGAAAAGGATCCACAGTCAAAACCATCTACGAGTGCTTGCCACTCTGCCATTTAATGGTCACATAAACTAAGAAAATTACTTAATCTTTCTATGCCTTGATTTCCTCATTGTTAAGAGAGGATTAAAACAGGTCCTAGTTCATGGAGTAGTTAGGAGTATATGATATTAACGTACTTAGTGTACTGTCTTCCATATACATTCATAAATACTAGTAATTGTAGGAAGATATGAAGTGTTCATAGTATGATAAGTGTGCTTCTCACTGTTCTTCTCATAGAAAGTCAGACTTGTTACTGTATGCCTGGGCACTGCAGTGAGGATTACTTTGGATGCTTTTTGTTTCTTTGGGTAGAGTGCCTGGTAACTGGAGAAGATAGCTCTCCCTAAATCGGGCCTAACTCTACCTGCAGTCTGTGACTCTTTTTCTGAGAAGGGAAGCCCGATTTATAGCGCTTGGGCTTTCTTAGAGGTGCAGCTATGGCCCTTAGTCAGATTGCTTGAATTTGAACTTTTCAAAGCTCTTTAGATGATTTTGATATGGCTGGCTCACAGACCAGTATTAGCAGCTATTGGCCTAGCCTAACCCCCTCGTTTGTAGATTATACTCAAACTCAAAAGGGGGAAAAGAGTATCATAAAAAGAAAAGATCCAGGCCAGAAACTGATAATACAAATTATGCACTTGCCTCTGTGTAATCTTGTCTACTCTTCTACCTCAATTTCTTTCTTCAAGTTGTCTGTCTGTCCATCCAGTCGTCCATCCATTTATGTGTATGAATGTTTTGCCTAAATGTATGTATGCATACCATATGTGTGCCTAGTCCCCCCAAAAGCCAGGAGAAGGCATCAGATCTCCCGAAACTGGAATTACACACATGGTTGTGAGCCATTGTGTGGGTCCTAGGAATTGAACCTGCAAGAGCAACAAGTACTCTAAACCACCGAGCCATTTCTCCAGCCTCTCATACCTCGATTTCCTCAAGATATTTTTTGAGGATTCTTAAAACAGTGTCTCTGTAGCTATAAAATATTTAGCCCTTATGAATCCAACACTTCAGTGAATATTCGAGAAAACATTGCCTCTGTTTTACTCCCTCCAACTTTGTCCTCTCTCTCTCTCTCTCTCTCTCTCTCTCTCTCTCTCTACCACTGTGGCTACACTGGCTCCTTTCTTCTATCCCTCCTTGGCCTTTCCCTCTCCTTTTTTCCCTCCTACCATTTTCCTTTTGGTGGGGTGGGTGCGGTGCTAAAAATCAAAGTCTGGGTCTCAGGCATGCTAATTACAGATTCTACTGTCCTGGGGTGTGTGTGTGTGTGTGTGTGTGTGTGTGTGTGTGTGTACTGTTGGTGTATGTGCACGTGGGTGTGCCTACCCAATACACAGGCATCTATAGGTCAGAGGAGGATGGTAGGTGTCTTCCTTTATTGCTCTCCATCTTATTTTTGAAATAGGATCTGTTTCTGAGCCTGAAGCTCTGCATTTTGGCTAGGCTGGCTGGCCAAGGAGCTCTGGGGATCCATCTGTTTGTGTCCCCAGTGCTGGGATTATAGGTAAGCATCCATGCCCAGCTTTTATGTGAGTGCTGAGGATTAAAACTC
This sequence comes from Psammomys obesus, assembly GCF_907164565.1. Lineage (NCBI taxonomy): Eukaryota > Metazoa > Chordata > Mammalia > Rodentia > Muridae > Psammomys > Psammomys obesus. Next base: position 2,740,661 of record NW_026591598.1, on the reverse strand, counting down.
AGGTCCTCGTACTTGCACACATATGCTCTTACACACTTAGCCATTTCCTCGGCCACCTGGTATTTTTCTTCAACTAACTTTAGTCCTGTATTTTCTGATTTCCAGTAATCCAGATAATTATTACTAAATATAGGGAAAATTTTAATTTTGCATTGAAGATTCTAGGATTATTCTTTCCCTATAATCCTAAGTAACTCCCCTAAAGACTTTCTTGGCATTACTAATCCTTGATGATAGATGTTCTTTGTGAATCTCTAGCATCATGATAGTTCACATTACTCCTTTCCCCTTGATTATATGGGACATTATTGTGCTTGCTTGTGTAATAATTCCACAGAGACAATATGTGTAGTAACTTCAAATTAATGATTTAGAATATAGCAAACAGAAATTCGTATCTTACTAGTTAATGTGTGACTTTGGAAAAAGTAAGAAGCCTTGCTGAGCATTACTGGAATATATATATATATATTGGTTGGAAGGAAATTTTTATGAAAGAGTGAAAAAGAATGGATAACAGACAGGGCTCATATAATAGTGGCTCTTTAGATCCTAAGCTAAAAAGGTTGAATGTTATCCTGAGTGGGACTATCAGACTATGATAGCATTATGTAGAGTTGGGTTAAAATGTGAGTCCTGTGATCTTAGGCAAGTTGCTTGTCATTGCTGGGCTTTATTGTTCTATAAATTAGCATAGTAGCTACTTTATAGAGCTGTTGAACATCAGAAAGAGTCTGTATTTCTTACTTTGTCACTCCAAACAGCCATGAATATACTAAAGTCATACTGCCCCAGTCTCTTAAGTGCTAGGATTATAGGTGTGACGATCACACCTAACTTCTGACCACTAAATCAAAACAGTAACAAGATCAGTCTTGGTAGAAATGCTGCAGGTAACATTGACAAGGATGGCTTAGAGCAGGAAAACCTGTTAAGAACAAGGAGAAGGAAAGAGTTTAGGGACCTGAAGGGATGGCTCAGTGGTTAAGGACCCACATTCTATTCCCAGCACTCATGTCTAGTGGCTCACAATGCCTGTAAATCCAGGTCTAGGGGATCAAACACCTCTTTTCTTTTGGCCTCTGTGACCACCTGTACTTAGACAAGCACATATCCATACACATATATCCACATAATTAAAATACTAAATAGATCTTTTAAAAAAGATTAGTGGTCTATTGCTGCTTCTTTTCTCATCTTGCCTGCCTGTTTCCTTCCTTCTCTCCCTCTTTTGCCTGTATGCTTGCTTCACCCCCACTCCCTGACTCCAGATACTGAGGATTGAACCCAGAGCCTCATACATGACAAACAAGTACTTTGCCACTCAGCTGTATACCTACCTGGAGAATTTAATTCTAGACAAGTTGAATTTCAGATGAATATGACATGAAATGCTTAGGAGGCAATTTAATTATACAAGAGTACTGTTTGGATTAAAGGCCTGAGCTGAAGATAGGGATTTGGAAAGAGTCTATATAGGTTGTAACTACTGTATAGGTTGCAGTTGAGTCCAGTGGAAATACGTGTAAATGACAGGTGTTTGTAACTTTGTTTTGGAAAGCTACATATCCCCCCAACACACATAACACCAAAATTTTTGCATATAATTTTAAGTATTTTATGAACACTCTCTCCAAAATAGAGTCTTTGGTCCATAGACACTTTAAGAAACTGTAATGTAGAATAAACGAAAAAGGACTAAGCATGAGTAAACATTTAAAGAGTGAGCAGAAGAAAAGGAACAGCCAGAGGAGGAGGAAAACTAGAGTAGATGTAACCTCCAATTCAAGGTGTGGGTTGTTTAAAAGGAAAAGGAAACCAGGTGTGTGGTGCATCCATGAAGCAGAATTCCCAGTTCAAGGCCAGGCTGGGCTATGTAGTGATACTCTATCTTGGGGGTTGGAGGAAAGTAAAGGAATGCTTGACCATATCTTTTACTGCAGAGAATTTAAGAGAGAAGCAGAAAATGTTGGTACATTACTGTATTCCCAGCACCTGGTAGATGGAGGCAGCATGAGGAATTTAAGGCCAGCCAGGGCTCTATGAGATCTTGCCTTAAAAAAGAAAAAAAAATTTTTTTTTCTAATAAAATCCCACTCCTTAAAAATTGTGATGAGATTAAAAGGAATTCTGTTTACTTTTTATTTTCTATCTGTGATAGTAACACAGATAAGTATTTTGTTGTGCTTATTTTTCAGACAGAGTCTCTCTGTAGTCTAGGCAGGCCCTGAAGTCAGAATCCTCCTGCCTCATTTCCTAAGTGCTAGGGTATGTGCTATTGCACCCTACTCTGAATGTATACTTTTTATAAATGAAATTTATAAAAGCAGATAATACAATAAAAAGCCTGTGTCTTCAAAGTGAGAATAAAGAGTCTGCTGTGAGTGAAAATGTAGCATTCGGAATGTGCTAGCTCTAATTTTTCCATTGTGGCTGTATGTCCTAGCATGCAGCTGATACTTATTGAAGTTTGAGGAGGTTTATGTATGAAATTGGGTTGTTTTTTCGAGACAAGGTTCTCTGTGTAGCCCTGGCTGTCCTGGACTCGCTTTGTAGACCAGGCTGGCTTCGAACTCACAGAAAATCTGAGTGCTTCTGCTTCCTGAGTGCTGGGATCACAGGTGTACACCACCATGCCCGGCTGAAATTGGGGTCTTGCATAGAACTCAGTTTGATTCTGATCTCTTATGGGATGCCCCCTCTTACTGCTTTAACCAATCATAATCATGGGTTTGGCCAACCATGTAAGGTTTTGTTTTGTTGTTTTAGGTCTTATTATTTAAAGCTTTAACGTTAGGCACTTTAAAGGGAAAAAAGTAAAGCATGGTCTCTGGCATCAACAAATTAATGTATTTACCTAGTGATATAAGGAAAAGCATGTGAAAAAGTTTAGAACTCTATCTGATTAAATGTGTTGAAGGAGTGATCAGCACAAGAAGTACCATAAAAACTGAGAAGATAAAGAGACTTATGCGAACTATGAGGAGGCTTCTCAAGCAGATAAAAGTGCCAGCAAGCTGTTTTCCTATGCATTTAAAGTCTTCCAGTCATTCCCCTTTATACAGGTTGGGTTCTTAAGCTTCTCATGAAAGGTCATGATTTGGGCCAGGCCATCTATCAGGTTTTAAAAAAGAAATACTTATTTTATGTATATAAGTGTTTTGCCTGCCTGTATGCATATGCACCACGTGTACACCTGTTGCCCAAGGAGGTTAGAAGAGGGCACTGGACCCCTGGAACTAGAGTTAGAGGTGGCTTTGGGTCATCATGTGGGAAACAAGTTCAGGTCCTCTGCAAGAGCAACAAGTGCTCTAGACCAACACACAGTCTCTGCAGCCCCACCCTATCAGTTCCAAATCTCACTACTATCTCTTTCAACCACCATTATAACTCCGCTCCATCATAACCTTGTCTCTCTGAGTTCACTTCAGATGCAACTTCATGTAGCAACTTGTCAGTCTCTCGTCCTTGTTTTTGTCAGTTGAAGTTATCATAGTTGTTATCTGTTGTAGTTGTGCTTATCGTAGTTCTTTTTCACTTCTCTCTCCTACATTGAGACAATCCCTCAGCCCACAGTTCCTTTCTAAGGTTAGTGAGACTCACATCTCTATAACCTTGTCCTGTCAACATGCTTCCTTCCCTACTTGGGTAGGCTGAGCTTCAGCTTCTTAAACTCATTAGGGGTTGGGGAATTAGGGATCCTTTAGGGGTTGAGAAAATTTTGGTAACACACAAAAAGAGTTTTCTTCACAGTGAACAAAAAATCAATTAAAAACCAAATGTGATGAATCTAAGGAGTTTCTGGCAGCGCTTTCTGTGCTTCATCACAGGACTTTTCTGAAGCCTTGGTCTGAACACACACCATAAAAACTCTGGCTCTACTTGCCATACAACATGCAGTGCTAGTACCTGCTGCCTGAAACACCTCAGCTCCATTTAGACTTAATGCTGTTACTAATCACAGTGTTTTACTTTACATATAAGATTTTTGTTCCAATAAACTGTAATTAATATATAGGAATATATGCTTATGGAAAATAAAGACTGTTTTTCTACCACCATTCCTCAGTCTGTATCACATTGGTACATCTTTGTATTGTGTTAGAATGTTTGATTTTTTTTTTTTTAATTTATTTGAATTTTTAAAACAGAATCTTATAGCCCAGACTGGCATTGAATCCACTGTATAGCCTAAAATGACTTTGAACTCTTGATCTTCTAGTCTCAAACTCTCATGTTTTGGGATAACAGGAACACACTAACATACCTTAGCTAGAATAAGATTTTAACATGTTTGTTGTTGTTGTTAAACATTTTAATTTATTTGTGTGTGTTTATACATGCACATACCACAGCATACATGGAGATCAGAGGATAACTTATGGGAGTTGGTTTTCTTTTTCTAACCCATGGATCCCAGGGATCAAGCTCAGGTCATTAGGCTTGCTAGGAAGTGCCTTGACCCACGCAGCCCTCTTTCTGTTTCTGGAATATTTGCTTTTTGAGTTACGGATGGTTGTGAGCCCTAATGTGGGTGCTGAGAATTGAGCCTGAATTCTCTGGAAGAGCAATTGGTGTCCTCTCTCCAGCTCCAACTGCTATTTGAATTATTTAGACTTGAATTTCTTTTAAAAAAAAAAAGTCATTTAATAACTTTCCACTTGGGATTAGGACAGGATTTCCAAAATTTCTGAAATGACTCTAAACATAATGCTATTATATACTGTATATTTCCCCAGTTCTCTCTGCATTGATGGCTATACAGTTATCATTCAACTCTAACAAATAGTCAAAATGCTGTATGTTCAGTTGTATAGTTAGCTGAGATTTAGTCTATGAAAATGAACAAGTATATCCATCTTATTCAGATGCAATTCTTTCATCTGTAATAAATAAGAAAAGTGTGTGTGCCAAAGAATTGTTTTACAACATTATCAATCATTTGTTATCACTAAATATATTATTGTTATACCTACTTTATGTATCTATATTTCTGGGGTCATTTCTTGGGAGAAAGAGAGTTGCAAGTAAAATTATCAGTTTAAGAGACTGGGCAAATTTTTTTTTAAATACTCTGTTTTTACTTAGCTGTTATAGCACTTATAAAATTATGCCAACATTATTTAGATTTTTAAATTTTATTTTACGTTTATGAGTGTTTTGTGTCATGTATGTCTGTGCACAATTCAGATCCTTGGTGCCTGAGAGGTCAGAAAAGGGCATCACATCCCCTGGAACTAAAGTTATGGATGGTTATGAGCCACTATGTGGGTGCTGGGAATCAAATCCAAGGGCAACAGTTCTTAACCCAAGCTCTTAACCATTGAGATATCTCTCCAGCCCTGGTTATTGGCATTTTTACCACCAGAGTCTGAAGGACCTTGGAATTAGGTTTTTAATGAAGTTTTATGCAGATAGTAAGAGAGGAAACAAATTAGTTGTCTTTTAAGGAATAGCTATTACTTGGAGTGGTGGGGAAAGAAAATAGCATACTACAAAGGGAGAATAAATAGCATGAGTGTCAAGATGAGAGGAGACTAGCGTCAAGCTGATTCTGACTCAGTCTTTGGATGATAAGACTGAAAAGTTTGATGTTGGATCAAATCAGCAGCTAAAAAAGAACTAGTAGTCTTGTCATACAGTGAACAAATCTAATAAGAATCCTGGCTTCAAATATTTGCTTGACTCTATTAAGTTAAAACCAGATTAGACCTTAAAAAAGATAAATTTCTGACAGTCTCAAGTAGGAGCCAATAGGTAGAATTTATGCAGAAGCAGACAGACCCTAACACTTTGTTTATGGGATGTAAATTGTGATGTTATGTGAGATTGTCATGTGAGAGGATGGCGGCTCTTATCAGCTCCAGAGGACTCTTATGTCCGTATGTGATGTGGACAAACCTTTCAGTCCCAATACTAGGTCACAAGGGAATTAGAAAGAGTAACTTGGGAGGTCTATATCTTAATTCTGTGGTATATATAGAGAGAGACATTTCTTGCAAAGCAGTAAAAGAGTCAATCTAAAAAAGATGTGAAGGCAAAGTCAAGAGAAAAGAGAGACTGCTTCTGAAATGGAAGAAATACAAACTCAGAAAATAAGACAGTGTATTCATCCAGAAGGGAGAGGGTTTGGAGTAGACATGGCATAGTGTGGCTTTTTCTAGAGGGTTCTGTGAGAGAGTAACTGGTCTTCTGAAGTTAGTTTGGAACACTGGTGACTATCATTAAAAACCTACACCTTTCTTCTGAAATTCTCTGACCTGGGGAAAAAATGGGAAGAGTCAAGGAGTGCTATTTAAGTGAGAGTCCCTAAGGATAGAGATTGCTCAATCATGTTGTCTAGCATGGAGGAGAGCTAACAATCAAAACTCTTAATGAATAGGCTAGACTAAGGATAACTGAAGATCAATAAGAGTTAATGGGGAAAACTGAAGGATTAAGAAGAGGTAGAGCACTTAGCATGTATAAGACTCTAGTATAATCCCTAGCATGACCTTCCCACAGAATAGAATAATTAGGGGGTATACGGTATTTTGCTTTTTCTGTTTGAGACAAGGTCTTCTGAATCTTAGGCTGGACTCTAACTCACTATGTAGCTAAAAATGATCTTGAACTTCTGACCATTCTTACTGTCTCCACCTCCCTACAATTACAGGCGAGTACCCCCATGTTCATTTATGCTGTGCTGGGGATCAAACCCTGGAGTGAGGCTCAGAGTGTGGTCTCACTTCAGATGTGGGGCAAAGGTGTTATGATAGCAGATGAGGGTAGGACGAGAGTTATCTCGATCATTTGGGCCAGTGACTGGAGATGAACTGCTGATGAAGTTCAGTGGAGCCAAGTAGGCTCCAATACACAGCCAACATTCAAGCTGATATTTATTTATCCTAACTTATCCTATCCTATCTATCTATCTATCTATCTATCTATCTATCTATCTATCTATCTATCTATCTATCT
>NW_026591598.1:2663025-2733691 GCF_907164565.1 Psammomys obesus | reverse complement strand
TCTATCTATCTATCTATCTATCTATCTATCTATCTATCTATCTATCTGTGTCTCCATCTCGTATATATGTATATATCCATGAATATATAGGGGTGTGTGTGTGCGCGATGTAAATCTAGTTTCTAGGAAAGATCAAGTGAAATTTGTCCTGTTGCAGTTGGGGGCAGCAGGGAATGGTCAGTGACAGTGAGGATGATTTGTTTGATGGTTTTATCTTGTTTTTCCTTTTAAAAATTATTATTAGGGGCTGGCAGGATGGTTGAGTAGAAAAGGTGTTGCTGCCATATCTGATAACCTGAGTTCAATCCCTGGGCCCCATATGATAAAAGGAGAGAGGTATCTGACTCTCAGGTTGTCATCTGACCTGAAAGACACACATCCCATGGCATGTGTTCTTTCTCTCTCAGTAAAATTTAATAAAAATTTGAAAGTAATTATTAGCATATTCATTGGACAAAAGATATGTTTCATTCTATTTTCATACACATATACGATGTATTTTGCTCAGGGTCACCCAGTGAGGATGATTGAATATGGTGCTGTATGGATGATGCAGGCTTTGGATAAATAGAAAAGCATCAGAGCTGGTGACTCAGTTTCCTGGAATTGGCTCTGGGAAATTGCCTCAAGTGAATCTTCCACAGGACTGGTTGTCTGTGGGACAGTTCATTGTCAAATATTGACAGAATTGATGTTTCTGATAACGAGGTTTTGCAAGGGGGTGGGAGGTTGTGAGAAAGAGGAGGAGTTTGTCTTTGTAAGATTTAGGAGAAGGGAGAGGGGATTGGTGTGCAGGGGAGCTCTGACCTGGGTGGCTTTGTGGTTTTGGCTGATGTTAATGGCAGGTGAGGAAATGGGAATGGAGTGTTGGCATGAGAGGAGGCAGCAGTCGGAGGTGGGTAACATGGTTCGGGAGACTTAATGATTGTAGTATCTGTACTGTGCTCTGAGCCTTCTACCCCTCTCTTGGTTCTCGTTAAAACTTCAGCCTGTTGGGACATGTGAGGGATGCACGAGATTGATCACGCATCCCCTGGTCTACTCAGATTGTTGTGCTGCTATGAGATGTTTGAGTCATGTGATTATGTCCAATCTGTAAAATGACAAAATGGTCATAACCAAAAAAGTAATAGAAGAGGTTTCAATGAGCTAGATCTTCCTAGCAAGAAGTCATTGTCTCCTGGTTCAGTACCTGAAGTCAATGTTTTGTATTGGTTCTAGAGAAACTGGGATGTGGACAGGGTAGTGTGGGAACTTGCTGCTGCAGAGCACTAAGTCAGCATCCATATGTGTTTCTTTTGCAGATGAGCGGGACCGGGTACAAAAGAAAACGTTCACCAAGTGGGTCAACAAGCACTTGATGAAGGTAGGATTCTTTCACATGTTTCCCAACTTCTATTCTGTGTGTGTGTGCATGTGTATATGTGCATGGTTTTGTATGTGTGTGAGTTCTTGTATATGTAGAAGCCAGAGCTTGATGTCAGAAGTCATTCTTGATTGATTTTCCATTTTGTTAGGAACAAACAAGAAGTAGATGGGTGAGGCAGAGCTCATTGGTCTTGCTAGCTTGCTAGCTTGCTAGCTCAGAGTCTTGCTAGCTGGCTTACTTTGAGGATCCCCTGTGCCTGCCTTCTGAGGCTGTAATTTCTGGCACCATACCCACCCAGCATTTATATAAGTGTCTGAATTCCAGGCTTCATGCTTATCTTATCCCTAGCCCCACTTTAGTCTTCATTCTTGTATGATAGGCACTTTAACTGCTGAGCCATCTCCCCAGTCTCCTCATATTTTATAAATGTGGAACCAACAGTGTTATATGTGCTGCCTCGGCACAGTAAGGCTGGCAGTACCAGGTGATGTTCCTAAGATTCTGCGAACAGCACTTCTAACTTTAAAAGTTATTTTATAGGGGTGGAGAGTTGGCCTAGAGGTTAACAACACTTGCTGCTCTTGCAGAGGACCAGGGCTTGATGCTACACAGCCACATGGTGGCTCACAACCATCCATAACTCCAGTTCCAGAGTTTCCTATGCTCTATCTGACTTCTGCAGATGGAGCAGACCCACATGGTACACAAACACACATGCAGGCAAAACACTTATACACATAGAATAAACAAGTAAATGAATTTAACTTATAAAAAGAAGTTGTTTTACAAACTGTTTCATCATCATCATCATCATTATCATCTGTAATACTAGAGGTTTAACCCAAGACAAAGGCTCCCTGTGTTGCCCATCTGATTTTCAACTTTCAACCTTTCTGTCTTGGTCTCCAAAGTAGCAGGCATTATAGGCATTTGCCATTATACCTGAAAAGCCCATTTATTTTAAAATCTAGTCATGTAAGGATAGGACTGGAGCCTTTTGTAAATTTTAAGTGTTTAGTTTATTTGTGGGGGAGGGAGAATGGGAGAAGTACTGAGGATAGAACCCAGGGCCTTGACTTGCCATTGTGCTTCATCTCCAGCCCTAGCTGGTAGAGTTTTATGATTTTATTAAAATCAAGAAGCATGGGGAGCTCTATCCACTGATGCATTTGTAATCCTAGCACTCAGGAGGCAGAGACAGGTGATCCCTGTACAAGCTTTCTAGTTAGACTAGGCGGATTAGTAAGGTCCAGGTCCATTGGGAACCCTGCCTCAGTTCAGCAGTAAAAACTGGAGAATGAGTTAGGAAGACACTGCTGTCAACTTTTGGCCTTCACACATGCACATACGTGTGTACTTATATTCTTCCCCACATGTGGCCCCGAGCACATTTGAACAGACATACACATGCACATATATACCACACATGTACAAACATGCAAAGAATAATAAGACCAAGGCAGAAGTTATGACTCTCTTAAGGTTTGTCTGCCTGGCAGTCAGAGCCAAGCAAAGTACACTCTAATAATTACCGATGCTCTGTGAGGAGTTGCTGGTGCTCAGTGATTGACCCACTTATTTAAAGTGAGTTTATGTGTGAGTGTACATGGGTGGGTGATTGTGAGTGTGTGCCATAGTACATTATGTTCAAGTCAGAGGTCAGTTTGCATCGTGAAACTGCAGACTCTCAGGCCTTGGTTTGGTGGTGAGAATCTTTGCCTGCTGAGCCATGTCGCCTTTTCTCATCCCTTATTTTGAGACAGGGCCTCACTGTGTAACCCAGGCTTCCCTTGAATTTGAGATCCTCCTGTCTCTGCCTCTCTATTTGACTGTAGCAGCACTCTCTTAGTTGCCATATTCAGTGACCTGGCTTTACTTGTCTGTTTAACACTGCTGTCTGTTCCTTGAAACTTTTCTTCTGTTGACTTGTAGAAACACTGCTTTCCCTCAATTATTTTCTCTTCTATGAATGTTGTTTATTCTGCCCGCTTTCTCTTTCTCTCCGAGACAGACTAGTCTCAACAGTATAGTCTCAGATCTGCTCCTGCTTTTATCTCTTGAATGGTGCTTTGTGGAGCTGAAGATGGAGCCCACAGCCTTGTCCCTGCTGGGCAAGCATTCTCACAGCGGAGCTATGGCCTCCTCTTTTTTTTTTTCCCTGTCTCTTTCACTGCCTTTTTTATTTTGTCTTCAGTGTTGATGTTCCCTACATTCTACACTTGACCATGTTCATGTCTTGTTCTGTGCCCTTCAGCAGTTTTGTTTTAGTCATAGTGATTGATTGGTTGCTGAAATACAAAGAAACACAAGTAGAAGTAGTCACAGGGTGATCCCACTGAATCCAGCTTCCAGAGGCAGCTGGGGTTTATGAAAACAAGTTATCACACAACTCCTCTTTCTTTATGGAGCCTTACTTCCCTCTCCTTTGTTTCTGTTTGTGTCTCCTGCGTTCATCTCTCTCTTTGATTATGTCTAAGTCATGGTGCCTTTCCCTCAGATGGTAAGGCACATCTGTGAGTTACATGTGTAGTGGCAATTCTGGATTTTGGTTTCTTTAAAAAAAAAACATACTAATATTATAAAAATATTTTTTTGTTTTACTCCCAGGCGTGGGGATATCAGGCTTTTTGCAGCAGCTGACTATGATTTGCCTTTTGCTCTAACAAAGGCATGGTTTTGTCAGTTGCAGATAGTTTCTGAGATTTTGTGACAGTTGGAATTCTGGGAACTTTTCAGAGGCCGTATGAATGCTAGGGCCCCAATAGGCAGGGGTTGGTGATTGTTGGTTGTTCAGGGGAGTTGGTTGTGGTTTGTTAGTAGTTGTATTCAAAGTAAAAACAAGAAGAAAGAAATTAGATTCAAAGATCTCTATCTCTCTTTCTCCTTTATCCTTTTTCTCCTATCTAGTGATAGGGGGTGAAACTAGGGGAATCAAAGAGTGGGAAAAAGAAGAACCACAAAGTAGCAAACACAAGCTATAAGCAAAGAAGAAACAAGGAAGAAATTAGATTCAGATCTATCTCTTTTTTTCTCTCCCTCTCTCTCTCGCCCCTCTATTCTTTCTCTCCTATCTACTGAAAAGGAGTGAAATGGGATAAAAAAGGATGGGAAAGAGAAAAAAGAACCCACAAAGTAGCAAAGACTGACTATACACATGCCTCTAAAGACACAAACATAACATTTGACTGGGGTTTGTTTGTTTGTTTTTGTTTTTGTTTTTGTTTTTCCTTCCAGTTGGGTCAGTTGTTCAGGAGAACCAACCCAGAGGTGGTTACATATTCAAACATAGCTCCTTAGGACCACCTGTTCAGTGTCAACTACAGTGAGGGTGATTTTCAAACCTGGATAAAAAGAACCTTTTCTACACTTTACCTCAAGCCCAAATGTATCTTTCCCAGGTGTACTTTACAGATTTATCTGCATGTTGCCCAGGCATGTCCTATATTTGACACATCTCAAATAGCTAAATGCCTTTGGCTTGTCCAGGTCAGGAATCTAGAATCATATTTGATTCAGGACTGCCAGTAGCAATCTGTCCCTTGTTACCAAATCTGATAATTCAGCCCAGGAAGGTGGCTTGCTTCTGTGTTCTCCACATCTGTGGCTTTTGTTCCTGCCCAAGGCTTCTCTATTTCTTGCCTTGACCACCATAATAGTTTCTTTCTTTCTCTCTCTCTCACCCCTTTCTTTCTTTGTTGTGTGTGTGAAGTGGGCATGGCCATGTGTGGAGTACAACAGACAACCTTTTTTTTTTTTAAGATTTATTTATTTTATGTATGAGTGCTCTATCAGCATGTACACCTACATGCCAGAAGGGAGTACCATATCTCATTACCATATCTCATTGGTGGTTGTGAGCCACCACGTGGTTACTGGGAATTGAACTCAGGAGCTCTGGATAAGGAGACAGTGCTTTTTAATTGCTGAGCCATCTCTCCAGCCCCATAATAGTTTCTTAACAAAGTGGTCTGTAACTGTACTGATTGATGCTGGTGTTTTATAGTAAGTCCTTCTGATGGATTAGCTCACAGTCTTTCATCGATGGTGCTGAATGTTCTATTATTAATAAGCTTATCTTATTAGTGAGGAAAATGAGGTTTAGGAGGATGTATAGCTTGTTTGGAGTCACACTCATAAAAATAAGTAAACTGACAATTTAGACCTCAGCCAACCTAAACTTTGTTGCACCTGTGAAACTGGCTCTGGCTTCTCCTGTGTGTGTGTGTGTGTGTGTGTGTGAGAGAGAGAGAGAGAGAGAGAGAGAGGGAGAGAGAGAGAAAGAGAGGGAAAAGGAGGGAAATCAGTGAGTTTAATAGGATTCGCAACTTAGCAGTGGCTGCTACTGAAAAAGTCTCTCCCTCAGCAGCCATTCGCAGCCTGTCAGCCTGGGAAGGGGTGGGACCACTGCCTGCCACCCCACCCCCACATAGTGCCAAATTCCTTTCCTATCTAAAGCTCTTGCTGAACTGTGAGGCATGCTATTTTATTTCTCTGTATCTTTGGTCTGCTTTCCCTCTGGCTGCTTTGCCTATCAACTTAATATCCTTAAATAATTATTTTTCTGATTCCCTCATGTAAAATCAACTGCCCTTTCCTTAGTGCATTTCCTCATATTCCTTATGTACTTCTGTTACAGTATTCATATGCTTTTTTCTGACTCTTTCTGCTAGGTTGATGTTTGTTGTCAGATTGTATCTCTGTTTTAGTTTTATTTCCATTGCTGTGATAACATACTCAGACAAAACAACTTTAGGGGGAAAAAGGGTTTATCTGGCTACAGTTCCAGGTCACAGTCCATCTTTGGGGCTTGAAGCAGTTAGTCACATTGCATCCACAGTCAAGAGCAGAGAAATAACCACAGACATGCTTACTTTTAAACAGTTCAAGGCCCAGCCTAGGAAATGGTCTACCCACATTTAGGTGGGTCTTCCCATCTCAGTTAACAATTAAGAACAATTCTCACAGGCATGCCTATAGGCCAGCCTGATCTAGTAGTCCTTCATTGAGACTTTTCCCAGGTGAATCTATCTAGGTTGTGTCAAGTTGAGAATTTTATGCAGTGTTCTGCCTATATTCCAGAAGAGGGCACCAGATCTCACTGTAGATGGTTGTGAGCCACCATGTGGTTGCTGGGAATTGAACTCAGGATGTTTGGAAGAACAGTGCTCTTAACCTCTGAGCCATCTCTCCGGCCCTCAAGTTGAGAATTTAACCAAAATGTGTCTTGTTTTTTTGTAGCATCCAAACAAAGAAAGACAGGAGAGGGGAGGGGTGGAGGGAAGACAACTAAAAGATTATTTACTGCTGTAAATTCAAGGAATGATTACCTGTTACCTCTAGTTGATGGTAGGGATGGTATGCCTCTCGGTCGTAATTCAGAGACCTTCTCAACCTGGTTCTAGCCTACTTGTCTAGTTTCATTTCCAGATAGTCTCTTCTGTGGAATTTAAGCTGTAGTCACACCAAGAGCTCCCTGCTCCCCGAGGTCTTTGTACTTTTATGCTGCTTTCTTTGTTCTTCTTCCTAGAGTATACACCCTAGTCTCCTACGCTTGGCCACTGCCTGCTGACCATTTTTGGCTTAGGGATATAATCTTTCCAATCTTCTGACCTGCTTTCCTTAGACTAAATCACTGGCAATTTCATCTCTAATCTGTGTCCCTTGGGGCAGATGCCTCTGTGCTTGTTAAGAGTGCCCACTGAGACTGTATAATATTACTTATCTGCAAACATGGGACATGAGAGTTATCCAATCCAACATGTATTTGTTATCTTGAGTAAATAATAGTAGTTTTCATTTATAGCTCGGGAAGTGCATTTTTATCTGATTTGCTTTTTATAATAATCTCCAAAGAGGGTTCCCGCCTATCTTTTATGGATTTTAGAATATAATCCTCTCAGTTTTCATGACAAAAGAAAGTGAAAATTAGGGAGGAAAACTGATTTTTCCAAGATCATGCCATTAGTGAGAGGTGGAGGTAAGAGACATTCGTAAGTTATGTGACCAAAACTACTAGGTGTTTCTACTAATCATGGCCCATACCTTATACCTGTCTTAACAGTTGGATGAGCCAAATGTCCTGACTCAAGCTGTACCACTAAACTTTCTCAAACAGCGTCAAATGCTCTGGCTCCTTGTAGCTGATGTTGCCTGTTGGGCCACTACCTCAGTGCTGTGTGATGACAGGAGCTCTGGGAAAGGGAAACTAGATGAACACATCATAGCATTGTTAGACCTTGGAGGCCAGCCAGAGCTTTGACTAAATCTTTGGCATAATTTTCCAGACTTCCAGACTTATGGTTCCAACCTCACCTTTTCATCTTGGGATAGTGAAAGAGGTGTGTGTGTGTGGGGGGGAGATCTACTGGTAATCAGAATCATTGTAGTAAGATTTCATTCTTTGAACTTAGGGTTGAAAGTTAGGTAACAAATTTTGTTTTGTGAAGTTCAGGCATCTTTTGCTTGCCTATGCAAGTACATTCAGATTAATTCTTTCTTTGGCCAGTAGGCCAGTGTAAGATCAAAACCAAGTAAGCCTCTCAAATTCTAGATTTAGTTGATCTAGAATCTTTTGGGTTCCCAAATATCTCTTTGGGGAATGGCTTGTTGTAGAGTAAGAAAATTAACTCCTCTTTATTAATTGCAAGCAGGACTGATCCAATCTTAGAAGATATTTGTAAGGAATATAAGCATCTGAAATGCATAAACAACCTAACTTATAATACAAACCCACAAACCATCATTGTGCCAGAACCATCCAAAAAGGAAAGTCAGGCCATGTTTAAATTATTTCTCTATTGATAATGCAGAGATTGTCTCTAAGTTCTAATAGCTGATAAAATAGATCTTCCCAAAGAGATTCCCATGAAAAGGATGGGATGCTGGGCCTGATGTGTAATATTTACAAACCTGGCACTTAGGTTGGGAGGATTGCTGTGAGTTCACGACTAGCCCGGACTACAAAGAGGTCACTGTCTTAAAAAAAAAAAAAGAAAGAAAGAAAGAAAGAAAAAAAGGACGATATTATATTTCTTCAGGAGCAGAAATGTTTTTCTAAAAGATAGAACGATTCTCTTCATTTTTATTCATGTGTGCAGTCTAGAAGTCACTGGTCTTGGGATTTTAGTAAGAATTCCAGTTATACCAGCAAATCTTTTCAAACTCCAAATATTAACTGTTGTTTCCAGCTTGTCCCTTTCCTTCCCTTCTCTCTTTTCTGCCCCTTTCCCCTCCCTCTCCTTCTCTTCCTTTTCTATTCTCCCCTCGTTTTTTTCTTTTTTGTGGTTTTGGTTTTTCAGTCAGTATCACTCACACCCAGGGTGATCTCAAACATACCTGTTTCCTATTTCAGTTTTTCAAGTGCTGAGGTGACTAGTGTGAGATGCCACATCTGACTTCCCTGTATACTTGAGTACCTCACTGAATATAGGGTAACACTCAGGATTCCCAGCACTGATTTGAATGCAGCCCCTGCTCAGGCTATTTGAGAATAGGGTTCACTATTCTCCAAACAGTACATGGATTTTCATACTCTCCCCTCTTCCCATTTCTGGGAAGTATCAGAGCAGGTACTTGTTAGAGACTGAGGAAAGGAACACTGTTTTTGCTTCCTGAGCGTGACTCAGTTGTTGTGGACATTTCTGCCTGGGTTGGTTATTCAGGGCTGATAGCATGTTACACTGGTCTCAGCCCATTGCAAGCTTTGGCCTGTGTTAAACTTGGACTTTGTTAAAGATTTTTCCACTTCTATGCTTAAAGCTTGTTTATTAAATGGTAAACAAAACCAACCTTTTGTGGATTTTACCTTGTTACTGTCATCGTCATCATCATCAAACTTCCATCAATCAAAATTGACTACTATTACCATTTAGAGTCCAGTATTGGAGGAATTTTTTTTTTTTTTAAGATTAAAAAAAAATCCTCTGCTCCAGACACCTCAGTAGACTACAAGCCATGTGCCTGTGCGCTATGTGCCTGTGTACTGGGCTGCAGAGACTGGGAGGTCCCTCTCCTCATCCTACTGCTTCAGTAGTAATTCCTGGACTTTCTGTTGAGCACAAGTCTTTCCTGAGTAAATGTTAATTGACTTCTGTTTTTAGTGTGTTAGACTTTTCCTTAAAGAGAAATTTACCTAGCTAGTCAGTATGGACTTCCCCTCTTAAACTTCAGAGTCCTACTAATTCTGAAGTTACCAGGCTCAGTCTCACGTTTTCTCCATTTTCACGGAAGTATGGGTTCCCCCACCCTTCTTTTTCATTGTGCTGAGAATTGAACCCAGGAGTGATTAGTGATTCCTCCCCTCACCGGCATGCTTGCAAATACACACACACACACACACACACACACACACACACACACACACACAATTTGTACTAATTTATAGGGGCATAAAACAACTTTTTAAAGGGCTAGCAAGATGGTGTAGTGGGTAAAAGTACTTGCTGGGAAAGCCTGACGACCTGAGTTTAATTCCGGGAACTCACTGTGAATGGAGAAAACTGACTCTTGAAGTTGTCCTCTGACCTCTATAAGCATAGGCATATGCCCACCACACACACCACATAAAAATGACAACAATGATGGTGATAATAATGGATTTCTTTTTAAAACCTTAGAACAGTTTTGGTGATGCTCACCTGGATTCCTGTAGCACTGTGTGGTACAGTCTCCTCCTTTTGCTGTGCTTTCTTCTTTCATTTTTCCTGCTTCTCTTATTCTGCTTTTTCTTTGCTTTGTTTCTCCCTCTTGGTCTTTACTTTAGTGATTGCTTTTCCATATCTTGCCTTCTAATTTTGGCTTCTCCCTGAGGCCCCATCCCTAGCACTCTGTTCTTTTTCCTTGCCCCTGTCTTTGAAAGCCCAGTATTTCTCATGTTTTCAGCTAATGCCTCAGTGCATATGACTCCCAAAGTGAAGGTCTCAGCTGACTCAGGTTGAATTCTGATAGTTCCAACTGCTTTAAGAACATTTCTATTTGAAGGTCTTTTCACTGGCCATTTTAAACTTGCTGTATTTAAATTTTATTTTCTATAATATGGCTTTCCCTTCTAATCTTCATGATCTGTTTATTTGCTAGTAGTAAATTGTTTTTTCTACAACCAAATCTTGAAATATTGAGTCATTTGAGGGAAGAATGTTGATATTTTGGAGTGGCTGGCTTGGTTTGTTTCTATAGAGTCATGAGAGCCAAATGATAAATTTTCAGCAATTTTGTAAACTGGTTACAAATTTACAATTAAAAAATTATATATAAACTCATAAATACTTGAAGTTTTTAGCTTCCTCATAATTTTACTCTTCATATTAATTATGACTGCTGTGTCTCTATGATAGAAATATTATATAATGATGTGCTACTATTCATTTTATCTCAATATGACAGTTTGAAGTTAGTTGGGGTGAAAATTTTTTTTTTACCAGGAAAGTCAGCAGTGCTACTAAGTTTGAACCAGGTGTCTGGCTTGTTCATTGTCTAGACTGAAGAGAGTGATAGAGAAAGTGTTATATTGTAGATACATTTTTTAAAGTGTTTATGTCTAGATCCAGTACAGTGTTCTTTATTTGAAAGATATCATTCATGGTAAATCAGCTTTTACAATTGTAGTCTACTGTTACCTTATCTCCCCCACCCCCACCCCCACCTCCACTCCAGTTTGTTTCTTTGAAAGATCTCACACAGTTTAGACTGGCCTCAAACTCACCAGTTGAGAATGACTCTAAGCTTTTTTGTATGTGTTTTGAGACAGGATTTCTCTGTGTAGCCCTGGCTGTCCTTAAACTCTCTCTGTAGACCAGGCTGGTCTTAAAACTCACTGAGCTTGGGGCTGCAGAGATGGCTCAGAGGTTAAGAGCACTTCCAGAGGTCCTGAGTTCAATTCCCAGCAAACTCATGGTGGCTCCTAATCATCTATATAATGAGATCTGGTGCCCTCTTCTGGCGTGAAGCCATACATGCGGGCAGAACAATTGTGTATATAATAAATAAAGAAATCCTAAAACAAAAACAAAAACAAACAAACAAACAAAAAAAAAACCTCACTGAGCAGCTTACCTGCCTCTACCTCCTGAGTGCTGGGATTAAAGGTGTGTCAGGTCTTGTATGTACCACCTAAGTGCTAGGATTATAGGTGGATGTCATTAGCCTTGTTTATGTGCTTCCAGGTATTGAACCCAGGGCTTTCTGCCTGCTGGCTGGGTACCCCATCAACTGAGCTATATTCCCTGTCCAGACTCGTGTGTGTGTGTGTGTGTGTGTGTGTGTGTGTGTGTGTGTGTGTGTGTCTGTGTGTGTGTGTGTCTGTGTGTGTGTGTTTGTAGAGGCCAGAGAACAATCTCTGGTGTTGTTCCTCTTCAGTCTATTATCCACCTTGGTTTTTAAGACATCGTTTGTCACTCAGATCTGGGGTTTTCCAATTATTCTAGGCTGGCTAGCCAGCAGAATGTCTAATTTCTTGTATTGGGATTACAAGTGCTTGCTGTTGTACCCAGCATTTTACATGATTTCTGGGGTCAAACTTGTTCCTACTCCTAAGGCACATGCTTTAGAAACAGCCATCTTTCTAACTCTGAGCTTACTTTTTAGACAGGGTCTCACTTTGTAGCGCAGGATAACTTGGAGCAGCTTCAGCCTCTCAATGCTAGGGTTATAGGTACCCAGCTTAAACTCATTACTTCTGAAAATAGCTTTTCTTTTGTGGTAAAAAAATTATTTATGTACAAATTGTTTTCTTCCTATTTTTACAAGTCTTCTCTTAGTGTCACTTAGTAAAGTTGTTGCTAAATTTGGAAAGAGCCAGAAAACCTGTGGCAGCTCAGCCATAGCTGTAAGATCTGGGTTCTTCAGAGCCTAGATCCCCATTCCTTCTGTGGAACAGGAATAATAACTTTACAAAACAGTTGTTGGGATCAAGTAAAGAAACCAAGATGGTGGCTAAACATACAGCTTAGTGCTTAATGGGGGAGACTAGGCCAGAAAGACCAGACTGAAACCCAAGTTTCCATTTGTGAGCTTTGACAGTACTGAATCCTCATGTATAAAATAGGAATGACAATAACAGTACTCACAGGTGTGAGAGAGGTATGAGTATTTTATGAGTATTTTATATAAAATATAAAGCAGTTAACATCATGTTTGACATCAAACACATTTTCTAAAGTGGGCTCTGTTTTCACAATAGTTTTAATTATGAAATTAAATTTGTTTTAATTAATAAAAATTAGAAATTAAAGATAAATTTCAAATTCATTATTAGAAATATGTAGAAATGAAGGGTCAAATTGGAGTATACCCCATGAATCCAGGTGCCTTGCCCTTGGATTTTGCTGTACACCCTGAAAGGATTGTCTGACACTAAGTGGGCTCTGCTCATTTTAGCCACCCACTAATCACATTTAGTCATTTTTGAAATGTTCTCAGGATGAGTCCCCATCTCCTTGTCCAATATTCTAGAATGTTGCCCGGGGTTGTTTCGTATATGATTGATGCGGCTTCATCGCAGAAAGCACACATGCTCTGACAAACACTATTACTCCATATGGATTTTATTTGGAGTTGGAAATTCCCGAGTTTTATTTTCTTGGTTCACATCCATAGACTTATCTAGCACTAGACACTCTTCGGTAGATGATCACGTGATTGCAGATCAGGTAATGACTGGTTTGTCAAATTCTCCTCCACAGGTTCGCAAGCACATCAATGATCTATATGAAGACCTTCGGGATGGGCACAACCTGATCTCCCTGTTGGAGGTCCTCTCGGGCATCAAACTGGTGAGCTACTTTCTTCTAATGAGTGTCCTGTAAGCGAGGCTACTGACAGCAGTCCATAAAGATATCTGTGGGCAGCCTTGCTGCTTGCTTCATTGGGTTGGAGGGAGGAGAGGTTATTGATACACTTTATTTCTAATTCAGGCATATAGTTTACAAGTGACATCATCTCAATTTATGCATTATGTATTGTCATGTGAGGCCCCTCTACCTTGAGCTCTAAGGATTGAACCTGAGACCTCACACCTGCTAGAAGGCACTGTACAATTAAATTATGTCTTCAGCTTTCAGTCTTGATAAGATCAGAAATAGTTTTACTTTGTACTGCCTGATGACTTCTTAGTCACTCTTCATCTCTCTCTAATACTGATATTTCAGGAACATTATATTCACATTTAAAGGCTTTTTTAAATAAATTGTATTTTTTTCTAGTTTGTATAGACTCCTCATTTCTCTGTTGTTGTCTTTTTACATTTTCTGTACTGAGCTAAGCATTTGAAGTTTACTTAAACAACCCAGGTGTTTGGAGTTTATCTTCCATGCCTTGTTGAGTCTCACAGGTGTGGAAAGGTGCTGACGTTGGTGCCTGAGCACAGTCTCATAAAGCAGTACCTATGGCCTCCTTAGATAATTAGCTGCTCCTGGCATGTCCCAGAACATGTTTAACAGTGCTTGTGGGAAACCCTTTCCTACCTAAAAGGGAATCCTACCTGAGCCTCCTGGCCAGTCAAAGGATAGCGCTTATACTTGCTTTGTTTGAGAGATTAAAATGACATTCCTTTGGCCATTGTTTCAAATATCTAAGCCTAATGGAACAAGTGTCCCTTGTGGTTCAGCATCTTTCTCTCTAGTGCATAAGCAATACTTTTTCATTTGGAAACGTCCACACTTGAATATCAGAAGCGTCTGTAGGGAGAGAGCTGCAGAGGCACACAGCACAAGCAGTCTAAATCTCAGCCCACTCAACGCCTCTAGTGGATTCTTAGTCACTGTTTGTTGTGCTAAAAGAATAAAATTTGGCACACTAGATTTCACTGCTTATGCGAAGTTCGGCTCCTTCTAGGATTGGACTGGGCTTCCCTGAGCCCTTTGTTTTGGGTTTACTTTGGAAACAAAAACTTGGTGGTATGATTATTTGTATGTATTTTTAGTGGTCAGAATGTGTAATTCCTGGTTCTTTTCTGGCCTTCATTTATTACTATAGTAAGATATTAGAATTGCATTGTTCCATGCTAGACTTTATTCTTCAGCACTCATTTAATATACGTCATACTATTGATTGGTGTATCTGACGAATTTCCAGTGGTTTTCATGTTGGAAAGATACTGCTTACAGAGTAAAGGCTCCAGTTTAATTTCTGTTCCTAACCTTCGAAGACCTGCGGGTTATATGGAGTTACTCATATCATCTTTTCACCATAAAGCATCTAATATAATATCTCTCAGAGTTGTTCTTGTCATCTTTTCCTCCCATAGCTGATTCATAGATGTAGGGTAGGTGGACACGGAGAATTGAAGATGTGCTGGAAATAAGAAGTGCTCAGCATGATCTGCTCTGCTCTTTATTGGATTTTTTTTTTCTCTTTTTTTGGAGGTGGGAGGTGTTTTCACTTTTAGATAAGAACCATTCATTCATTTCTCTTTCGTGTGTGTGTGTGTGTGTATTTGTGTGTGTTTGCATGTGTCTGCACGTGCACAAATGTGTGCGTGCACATATGTGCATATGTGTGTATGTGTATTTTCTTTTCTGTTCCTCTATTGTGTTTTCTTTGGTTGGTGACCAAAGGAGCCAGCAGGGCTGAAGACCCTTCGTCTCGTGAGCATGCCCTCCTGGCGTCATACAAACAGCGAGGATCAGGAGGAGGAAGATGATGATGATGTAGTAGGTCTTTTGAGGGATGCCAACATCCCAGCTGGCACTGCAGGGCCATCAGAGAGGCCAAAGTTCTCAAGGTCTCCAAGTAGCTTGGTCACTAATTGCCTTCTTTTTCTACCAGGGAATATGAGTCCCAAAGAAAGTGGTTAACTAATTGTGTCTACTGTTACTGTTAGATAATCCTGAAGTGGGAATTGTTTTGCTTATCTGGAAATGGTTACTACAAAAACAATTATAGTACCTGGAAGTGTCAAGTCCCTTTGTGACCTGGAGACCTATGGCTTTCTGCTGGCCTTTGTGTGTTCTCTGAATCTGACTGCAGAACTTGGAAAGTTTAGCTGACAGCATGAACATTAATTGCTCACAATTCCACAATATAAACTAACTGGTATTCTCTCTCCATTTCTAGACTCTGGGTTCTTAGCAAGCACGTGTCAATTGTTTTCAAAATAGAGGGTTGTTTGCAAACTCACTGCATGAGATACTGTGGCCTTGGTCAGTAATATCGCCAGTTACTGTAAGGAACAGAGATTTAACTTGCATGTTTTATTTTTTTTTACTTTTGGTGGAGTGTATGTTAGGAATAGATTAGTGTTAGTAAGAGGAGTCTTTTCTGCTGATAGGTTCTAACCCATAATCTTTCTCCAGAAACGGGGCAACCACCTCAGTCCCTGCTCTATTAAAGTCAGCTTTGCATCTCCCTTCCCCATGGCCTTACCACTTTGTTTAGACTGTCATTCTCTAAGATATATTCTTTGTTGATTTGAAATGACTGAGAAAAGGTTCTTGCTGAAAAAAATTTCCGTCAAGCTTCACAGAAGAAGTTACCTGTTGCACAGAGAGGCCTTGGTGTCTCTGCAAACTATCCCATTTGGAGAACGTTGTTTAGAGATGCTGGAGAGTATCTGGAAGGACGCTCTCATTCCTCTCTGAGTGTTGGGCTACTTTTTGCTGTTAAAACATTTCCTTATTGCAGATCTCACCACAGAACTGCCTTATATTTGTTCAGTGTCTAATTAGCAGTTCCGATTTAATATTTACAAATGAATTGGGTGTAACCTGATGAAGGTGATGTTTCAGCCCTAGCTTTAGAAAAAATAAAGCAGCACTGCAGAGCGAGGAGATTGAGAGAAGATGCCTGTTCTCACAGCATTTGCTGGACAGACATACTTTACTTATGTCCTAGTAGGCATGATTGAGCCTTGGGCAAGGGTGACAGTCACCAGATGGAGGTGGCTTTTCTTTGCTTTATAGTATGACCCAAGGATTATGTAGCAGAAACAGTTTTCTTTGATTGTTAAAAACCATCAGACATTATTGCTCTGAGACTTTTATCTGGCCATGCGTGGCTTTCTTGCAGCGACTCTCACCTCCTTGAGAGATGGGTTACTTTCTAGATTTTGTCACCATTTTGGAATTCTTTCACTTTTCTTGAGCACCAGTAACTCCATTTTCTGTACTTAAAAATTGCCTTCCTAGTCAGGCAGGTTTATGATAAAGGTTGGTTCCACCCGTTGCTGAGTTATGCCTTTTCTCTGCAGTGTAGATAATTGTGCTTTTAGGAGTTATAGAGATATGCTGTCTTCCGACTAACCTCACACTGCAAATCAAGCTCTGCCACTCAGAAGAGCCTGTGTAGAAGGCAACACTGATGCAGCATTGGAGCCTAGATAAGCTTGTGGGTTTGTGTGATAGAGTGGTGTGCAAAGCATTGTCAGCTGCTGAGAGCCTGGTCTATACATGCAGGCCCTGCTGCTCTTAAAGGTGCTTCATTTAATGCTCCCATGCCTGGCTTCAGCCATGAGGAATTCTTGTGTGGTCTTTTAGTTCTTGAAGTGAAAAAGGAAAGGTAAATTACAGTAGCTAAAATTAGCATCCCCTTTCTTCCTTGCAGCCCCGGGAGAAGGGCAGGATGCGCTTTCACAGGCTGCAGAATGTGCAGATTGCCCTGGACTTCCTGAAGCAGCGGCAGGTAAGAACAGCTGATGGCTTCCAGTTCATCTTTACAGAGAACTGTACTTCTGTGAGAAGATCAGTGTTCATGAACAGAGATTACACTAAAAGAAAGACCCTGAACAGGGTGGAGGGAGCAAAAATGAAGATGAAAAAAACCTGTGAAGAAGTACAACAAAATGCTTCATTGTTCTAAGATGGGACAAGGGAAGTCCAGGATAGTTTCTCAGACATTTTTGGGGTTAGGGTTAGGGGGTTACGGTTAGGTTAAGTTTAGAGAGATTTAGAGTTTAGGATTAGGTTAAGATGGGTTAGGGGGTTAGGTTAGGTTAGGGTTAGAGGGGTTAGGGTTAGAGGTTAGGCGTAGCTGGCCTGAAACTTATTATGTAGAGCAGGCTAGCCTCAATTTTACAGAGATCTGCTTACCTCTGCTTTCCAAGTGCTAGGACTAAAGATGTATGCCATTATACCCTTCAGTCTGTTCTCAAACGCTACATGTCTCTGTCTCAGCCAACTACTGACACGGAAATGAGTGGCTTTCCTGCAGCGACACTCACCTCCTTGAGAGATGGGTTACTTTCTAGATTTTGTCACCATTTTGGAATTCTTTCACTTTTCTTGAGCACCAGTAACTCCATTCTTTGTACTTAAAAATTGCCAGGCAGGTTTATGATAAAGTTAGTTCCACCCAATACTGAATTATGCAGGTAGGACTTTCTGCCTTTATAAAAGTGCACTGCCAAGTCGGGCCAAGAGAACTGTTTTAATAAAGTAGAAAAGTATTTGGAGTATAGTAGCCCTAGATAGCAGAGAGAAAAAGACATTATTTTCTTCCTGCATAAGGAAGACAGCAAGAGGTTTTCAGACAGAGGAGGAGAAGCCAGTAAAAGGGAAAAGGAAAAAGACTGAAAAGTATCATAAGGATTAAGAGTCAGAGCTATGTGTGGTCCTTGTCTTTGATGCATTAGTTGGGAGGCTGAGGCAGAATTTGAGCCCATACTGGGCTCCATAGCAAGACCCTAACTCAAAAGAAGACAAAACAAAACAAAATTACCAAGGATCAAAACAAAAACAAACACCAAATTAAACAAAAGGGTAGAAGAGTCCTAAAATGTTCATTTTAGAAGACACCTTAAGAGATCCAAAAATCCAATTTCTTGACTTGAATGAAAGAGAATGAGATCTGGTTATCTGACATGACCTGGCCCAGATCACAGAAGTTAGATCAGAGCTAGGACTTAACCATCAGTCTCCTGACATGTGGGTTAGTGTCCTCCTGTCAGTACTGGTCTCTATACCTTCTGTCCTCTCAGGGCTTCCTAATCTGTGAGACCATGTCCAGGGAACACAGGATAAGAATTAGAGCACAGTTGGTGTGGTTAATTAATTTAGAGTTAGGGTCTCACTATGTAGCCCTAGATGGCCTGGAATTCTCTATGTAGACCAGGCCTTCCTTGAGCTTATGAAGATCTACTGCCTCTGCCTCCTGAGTACTGAGAATAAAAGCATATACTGC
This sequence comes from Psammomys obesus, assembly GCF_907164565.1. Classification (NCBI taxonomy): domain Eukaryota; kingdom Metazoa; phylum Chordata; class Mammalia; order Rodentia; family Muridae; genus Psammomys; species Psammomys obesus. The sequence continues at coordinate 2,715,213 of NW_026591598.1, read as the reverse complement.
CAATCCTGGCTGGTAAGGTTATTTTTGAAAGGGAAAAGACCTGCATTTTGTTCTGAAATACAGGGAGAAGGACAGAAGGAGGGGTGAAGATGTTGCTGGCTTGTGCTAGGGTAGAGGGCAGAGGGCACACCTCCCCAGTGTGAACTATATGGAAAACATTTGGTGTAGCTAGGATTGCCTAGCAACAGTAAGAGTCAACATGACATTATATGGTATGCGTATTTTTTTAGTCTAATTACCTTGGGAAAATGTTCTTAGTGCTTCCATAATAATATGTGAATGTAGCATTTATTACTGTATTGTTACTTCCCCATTTGCCCAACTTAGAAAAACGTGGGTTTTCTAAGAACAGTAACATGTTCTTAATATTCTTAACTTCAGTACTCATCATATCAAGTGGTCTATAATTGATGAAGATGCATTTGTTTAAATAATTTAATAATGAATGATGGGAGAAATAGGCTGTTGGGATATTTATGAGGAGACTAAATTGGAATGTCTGTATGTTGAGTTAGAAGAACCCCAAAGGGGTCTTAGCAGACAAGCTAAAATAAGAATTGATTAGCTAGAAGTGCAAATAGGGACAGAGAGTAGAATCAATTACTATACTAGAAGGAAAATGCGGGTAGATGATAACCTCAGAAAGGCAGGGAGTTACTAGAGCAGTTCTTTGTAATGGTGTGGCCCATGCAGTTGTTCAGGTTACCAAAAATGCTTGAGTCATCGATGTGACTGCTAAGATTGTAAGAAGCATGGTAGATGATAGGTAGGAAAAGAAAATAGGAGTCAGATGCTAAGGTCATTGAGGAAATTACTAGAAGGTAATCTGCTCAAGGGAGCTGTCATCCCAGGGAAAGAAGTGGGACTAGGGAATATGAACTCAACTGGTACTGCCCTTATACCAGCTCTAGGTTAGTGACTAGTGACTAGGGAAACTGAATACCCAGATTGGAGGGGCAGGTCCTCCCACCTCCACCACCCCCAGGAACTAGAGCCTAGTTGAAGAAAAGGGAAGAACTGTTTCAGCTGAACTTTAGTGTAACCTCTGAGTGGAGTCACAGGGGTCTTTTACAGAAAGCCCAATAGAAGAGGTGGAGCACGGACCTCCCCTTCCAGCTTGTTACAAGTAATACAAACTCCGAGAGAATGACCAGTGGGTTGAAGTTGATGAGTGGCTTACCCAGCGCACTCTCAGTTTTAAAAGCCTACATCTTAATTAAGGATCCTCAGTTTTAGGCCTGAGAAATGGCTCAGTGGTTAAGAGAACTTATTGCTCTTTCAGAGGATGTAATCTGTTTCTAGCACCCACGTGCTACTTTACAACTGTCTGTAGCTCCAGTTCCAGAGGATGTGGAGCCCTCTTCTGGCTTCCATGGCCACCAGACATACGTGGTATAGGTGAAACACTCAGAAAATATAAACAAACTAGCAAATAAATAACATGCCTTTAATCCCAAGACTGCTGGGTCTACACAGAGAGATGGTGCCTCAAAGAACCAGCAAAACAAAACCTCTCGGTTTCCTGCAAAGTAGGATAGTTGGTCACCAAGGGGAGGGGCATCTATAGGTTTATGTACATTGTGTTCTTGGAATGGGATTTTACACTGAGGAATGGGCTTTAGGACTAAGTTTGAGATGGGGATTATATCAAGAAGAGAGATCTGTGACAGAGAAAAAGAAATAGAGAGAGAAGCAGGGAGTGGTGAGGGAGAGAGAACTGGAAATGCAGAGAGAAGCAGGGAGTGGTGAGGAAGAGATGGCATCTCTTTTAACCCCCAAAGACAAGAACAAGTCAGGATTCTGACTAATGAAGCAACTCACGATACCATATGCTCACAAGGTTGCTTTGCTGGTTAGAGGGACTAGAGTATTGGAGCTTTACTCAGAAGTGCCAAAAATTGGAAATAATCCATAAACCCTTCAGTGGATGAGTGGGTAAGCTCAGGCAGGACATCTGTACAATAGAATACCCCATGGCAATTAAAAAGAACAAGCCATTCATATAGCAGCCTGAATGGGAGTCTCAAGAACATTATGCTCTGTAGAGGGGGAAAAGCAGCCTAGGATCAAAGGTTACACGCCATTTATATGACTTTCTAGAAAAAGCAAAATGAGTCAGTGGTTGTCAGGACCTCAGAATGGAGCAGAATCCAAGTGTTTGAAAGTGGGCATCATGGGGCCTCTTTTGAAATAATTAGAGTTGTTTTATATGGTGCTGTAAAAGTATTAGAACTCATGGACTCTTTACCCAAAAATTAATTTAACTGTATGGTAATAGTGAAAATAAGTAAAAATCAATCCAGACAAGAAATTTCTTGAGCTCTAAGACTGGCTTTTCTTTTTCAGGTGAAGCTAGTGAATATTCGCAATGATGACATCACAGATGGCAATCCTAAGCTAACCCTGGGCCTGATCTGGACCATTATTTTACACTTCCAGGTAAAGTCTAGGGTTCTTTTTGCTCAATTTGTAATTGCATTGAAACCTGTGCCCCAGAATTTGTATTACTTCTCTGTATTTGGCAGTTATCAGCAATGGGTTATCAAGAGTTGGAAAGGAAAATTTAGGGTGTGTGTGCCCGGAAACAAGATGCTGTATCCTAAACCGCCAGAGCCATAAATTTTGCATTATGAAAATAGAGGTAGTGTTTCTCATTTGTTTTGGTCTTTTCCCTGGAAATCTAGAATTAGATGTCTGTTCTCTTTAGTGAAGTCAAACCTGGGCTGTGTAGGGCCTTAGTATGAGAGGTAGGGCGATGTTGGGTCTGATCTTTTAGGGTGTGTGAAGCATCTAACTGCTCTGATAAGACTCTTCTCATCTGATCTTTAAGTACTTCCAGTTAATCACAGACCCTTAGTTGCTGTTTGTGCTGGGAGCATATCCTATAGCGGCTTTCGGAGCCCATGGCATCCTGAAACGTTTACATGCTTGTAAAGGCCTTCCTGGGGCTGCTTCTTTCTAAGTTGGCACAAATTCTTCTCAAGTCTGGACTGATGTTAGAAAAGAACAGCCCTCTTTTAGCAAAAAGAGTGTTCTTTTTAAATTAGTTTTAGTCCAGCCTAACAAAGCTGTCTCTTAGGCAGCTCTCTGGTTGCATGTTGATGATTGAGGGGAGCATCCTTCAGCAAATGTGAAAAGGCGCAGGGTTGAGGCTTGCATGGTATCCTAGTTGGAGAGATTGCTCCACCTTCTGGTTGAAGGCAGAGCAGCAGGTATCTCAGAATTCCCTAGATCCTGAGAAAATTCTGAGATCATAGGCATGTTTCTTGGAACTTTGGTTTAGAGCCAATGAGTAGGGTTTGGAATGTGTGGAATTAGTGTGTATTTTTTTTTTTTAAGAACTACAGGGTGTTTTGGTCAAGGCTGAGTGTAGAAATAGCTGGGAACCTGAGCAAAGTGAGTATACCCTTCAGAATAGGAACCAAAATTTTGTTGTGTCTTTACATAGGACTGCAGCTACCTCCTTGAGACCCTTAGGAACAGAGAGGATTTGGAGAGGTGTAGGGCCCTTTGCTGCTGTTCAGTTTTTGACATAAAGTGCCTCATTCTGAGCACCTAATACTATACTCCCAGGTATGAGGCAATACCTACTATGTCTTTGTTTAGCCTGACTGCAGCTATGTCTCCTTTAAAGGGGGGGAAACTTAGAGGCCAAAGAATAAAAACTGGGCCTCTCAGTCCAAGCTGTGGCAATAGAGGAGACAAGCATAATGACGTGCTTGCTTTCGTGAGACACCAAGGAAGCTGTCTTCTCCCCATGTTTACGGATGTTCCGGTGCTGCAGATGTGGCTGGTGGTAGGGTGTTTGACGTCAGGGTGATGGTGGGGCCATGTGCACTATGCCTAACACTACAAACACACTTGCTTTAATTTTGAATTTTTATTTTTTTTTTATGTTATATGGGTGTTTTGTCTACATAAATGTCTGTTCATGACTGGCCAGAAGAGGGTATTGAATTCACTGGAACCAGAGTTACAGATGGTTGTGAGCCACTGTGTGGGTGCTGGGAATCAAACCGAGAGCTATTCTACAAGAACACTCAGCACTCTCAACACTAAGCCATCTCTCCAGCTCCACAAACACAGCTTTTGTTATGAAAAATTCACGCATTTATGGAAGTAAAGAAAATGTAGTATAGCATATCCAACATTTAGTTTAAGAATTAACTCATAATAATCATAATTTCATTTATTGCATAATTTACTCTCAGTCCTCAGCTCAGACCTTGTATAATTTTATTTGTAAATATTTTGGTGTGAATCTCTGAAAGATCGGATCCTTTTGTTTAAGCAAGCTACAATAAGTTTGTGTATTAAATTATAATACTTCATAAAATTATTACATGTCTGATCGATCAATGTTATAATGTTCCCAGTGATCTCATTTTTTGAAAAGAAGTTTGGCTTGACTCAGAATCCAAAATAGGTATACATATATATTGTATCTAATCTGTCTTTTCCTTGTATAATTTGTTGAAGAATTCAGGACTTTTTATCTTATGAAGTTTATTAAGATGTTTTTAGCAGCCTTTGTGTGTCTTCCGTCAACCTTCCTGTGTTACCTGTAAACGGCTAGCCTGGATCTAAACCTGAGCCTCAATGACATCAGCTTTAGAACACTCTCATTCAGTCCCTTCTCTGCTCTTCTCCCCTACCCCCACCTTTCTCCCTCCCTACTGAGACAGGGTCTCTTTGTAACTTTGGCTGAACTCTCTGCAGACTAGTCTGGCCTTGATCTCACATAGACCTCCCTGCCTCTGTCTCCTGAGTACTAGGATTAAGGAGGTGTGCCACTGTGTCTGGCAGCTTGAAATGCTTGATCCTTACCAGAGTAATTTAATTATTCCCCTCTACAACACATGCATGTTATATGTTGTATATAATATACATAAATAAAAACATCGTTGTTATTACAGGTGTATGCCACAACACTAGGCTTCTTTCATTTAGCATGATTTTTACTTAGCTTCACCTGTGTTATAGCATATGTAAGCTTTTTACTACTATTTAGTATTTTGTTATAGGGCATACTGTAGATATTATATATTTTTTTTCTCTTCAGAAGTAGGTGGGCATGTGGGTCTGTGAGCCCCCTTCCACTTTGGGTTTGGGAGCATAATAAATACTGATGTGATTTAATTTTTTTCCATTTTTACTTTTGTGTGCGTGTATATGCATTCACACTCATATCACGGTGTGCATATGGAGGTCAGACCACAACTTTCAGGGATTGATTCACTCTTTCTGTCCTGTGGGTTCCAAGCACTAAACTCAGGTCATCTGGCTTGCCAGTATTCACCTTTAACCATCAAGTTGTCTTACTGTCTCAACATGAATATTTTTTGTAATAGTCTTTGTATAGTAATGCTTTCCTCTCTTTTTTAAAAAGAGCTTTATTGTCTTTTTAATGAAATATATTTTGATTGTATTGTTTTCCTTCCCCCAGCTTCTCCCAGATTCCCCTCACTTTCTTCTCCATGCAACTTCATGTTCTTTCTTTTTCAGTGGGGGAAAAAAAAATGAAAAAGACAAAACAAAACCTAACATACACACAACAAACATGGATTCCATTTTGTACTGGCCAACTACTCCTGAGAATGGAACCTGCTGTAGAGTGTGGTTGATGCCTATGCCCAGAAAATGAATTTTTTTTTCCCTCTCTAGTAGGCATATTTGCAAATAGCTTCCTAGTTAAGAGTGGGACTTGTATTCACTTCCCTTTCTCCATACTAGGGTTTTGTCTGGCTTGAACTTTGTGGATTCATTTTTCTTGTATGTATTCTTATTAGATGTTCTCATCAAGATTATAATACATACATACAAATTACAATATATTATTACTATGTGTAACTATATATAGCTATGTCCATAGCAATACACAAATAGAGTTGTGAGATATTAGATGAGCAAACTAGTCATTCCAGCCAGTCTTTGCAAACTTAGTGTTTCTAAAATACTTTTGACATATATTTTTAAAATAGGTGTTAAATGGTTGTAGTTCTTTTATTTTAACTTGCGTTTTTAGTTATAAAAATTCCAAGGACTCAGAAGCATATGTGATCCTTATGTGTAGAGTCATTTTACAGTGGGACAGATGTTAATATTTTGTTCTTTATGCTTCAGAGGCATTTTTCCTCTTCTTTTTCTGTAAAGAAACAAAACAGTTCAGATACAGTTCATTTTCTTGCTCCTTCTGCCCTGTGGTAAATGCTCTTCTGAAGTTGGCACTTATCATTCTTTATATGTTTCTGTGCATTTGCAGCAAATTTGGGATCATAACAATGTGCCCACTCTAGCCTTGTGTATGTAAGGCTCTTGCTCTACTTAGTACTTAGCCCTAAGTTTTGTGGGGTTTGTCAGTGATGGTGAAGGGTGGTACTCCTCACAGCTGTGCTGCACTTATGTTGCTCTAGTATATTACTTAATTCTATGAATAAAGTGCTCATTGTTGCGGGAACATCTGGGTGTATGTGACCTTGCCATTGAAGAAACGGGCTTGGGAATATTCACCTGGCCTGGAATTCTAAGTTGTATGTGGCAGTCAGAGGACAACTTTATGAAGTTTCTTCTTTCCTTTCACCTTTATGTGGGAGGGGTTCCAGAGAGTGAATGTAGGTGAGTAGCCATAGCCAGAACATCTACCTGCTAAGCTATCTCACCAATCCTCCCTTCCTTTTTTTTTTTTTTCTTTCTGGCCTATACCTTGTCCACAAATTGCTCTCAAAACTACTGTCTGATTCACAGTACATGTTAGGTAATATTATTATTTGACATATTGCATGTTTTCTTATTTGCACTTGATCCCTGCACTAGGAGTAAGCTTAGCAATGCCAAGGACTTGTTGCCTTCACTGTCTTTGTCATAAAATAAGCACTCAACAGATAGTTAAGTGGATGAGTTGTTTCATGAATTCAACCCTCTAAAAGCTGTGAAGGTAGGTTGACTAGACAAATGGACTATGTATGATGACTATTTTTTTTAATTAATCATTGTTCAAATGAGAAAAATAAAACAGCATGATCTGAAACATGTGGCCTCTTTGGGCCACATGTCTTTATAGCAATAACAGAATTCTTTCCTCTAGGTTTGGCTCAAGCCCATTTTGAGGTGTTGGGGACTTTTCATTTCTCTCCCCCACCTCCCTCCCAAAGCAGGTCTCTGTGGCCCAAGCTGTCCTTGAGCCTCCTGGCTGTGCCTTATCACCATGCCAGGTGATTCCTCCTCCTCCCCTTTGATGTGTGCATTTTATGTGTTTTGTGGTTTGTAGTACCTGGGGTATGACAAGGTGCTATTCCTGTTCAGAGAGTGACTGTGCTCTTTAACTCTGGTTATCTCTCAAGTAGAACTATGGGTAGTAAATGGTTAACTACAAAAGGCCAGGAAAAGACTTGACTAAGTAGATCCCAAAAGTTTGCTTTCCTAGAAGGCACAGCCATGTGTTCAAAGGCTATACTGGGAGACGGTCATGGAAAGGTTAGTCCTGTGGTCAGACTTAACTTAGTAAAATAGTGGAAGCAGCTCCCTCTAAGAGGAAATCTTGGACTTTATCTACTTTCCTTAGAATCCAGTCAAGAAAAATAATTGTACTGGTATCCCTGTGGGAGCCATAGATGGCCCCTAATGTTTAGATCCGGGCATAGATGGGGATCAGAGAGATTCACTATAGACCAGGCCCTGGGCCAAGTGCTTTACAGACATTATAGCATTAGCCTTGTCTTCAACCTCATTACATAGGTGATGGTGTCCATATCTTATAGGTAAGAAACCTGAATCACTTAGTAAATTAGTTAAGCCATTTAGCTTAGGTGGGAATTTGAACCTAACTCCATCCTACTCAAATTTCTGTTCCTCTCTTGACCAGTTTTTCTCTGTAGCAAAAGAAAACAATGCAGCTAACATATAGATATTTAAAAAAAGAATATGTTCACAGAAATAAATATGCTAAGTTCTATTAAAAAAAAAACCCACAGCAGTAATAGTTATATTATTAGGCAGCTGTCTCTCTTGGGTTGGTCTGTTTCAGGGATTTGCTAGCTTATATTTCCTTGGTGAAAGTCATATTTGTACCTTGCTGCATGAAGCTTAAGAGTTACCTTATTTCTGCTTTCTTTATTGAATTTGTGAAGGTTTGGTGGCTGCGTGAACAATTCAGTTGTAATATCATGATTTTCATTGGTGAAATGATTTGCTAAATCTGAGTTTCCTATGCTCTTATTTGCTGTGTTTTGTAATGTCCATGAGATGGCGCTGCAGCTTTGCTGTTGCTGTAGCAACAGGCTTAAGGGAGAAGCACCTGCTGTGTTGTAGGTTATGGGAAAGTCTCAGGAGAGTTACACAGGATCTGGGGCTTTCATGATTCTTGTAGCTTTCCTTCCAGGAAGTCTCATTTTAGGTCTTCAGAAAAGGTGGATAGAACTGTCCTTGTATAAGTTTCTAGTGCTTACATAGAGTTGGCATGGCAGGCAATTCCTTGCGCCAGGAGTTCAAAGCTAGCTGGGACAACATAGCAAACTCCCATGATGTTCATGTGCATACACACACATTCACTGGGGATGTAGCTCAGTGGTGGGGCAGTTGCCTCTAGCATGTACAGGCCCTCTACTTGATTCCTGGCACTGCAGGAGCAGAAAAGGAGAAGGTGCCACAACAGGGAAGAAACATACATACCCCTTTCTTCCGTTCCATTCAGAGAGCCGTTGGATTGTAGTGTGTCCTCATTTGTTAGACAAGGTGGAGGAATCCTGCTGATAGCATGGGGTGTGGTCTATGAGTCTCAAACAGAACTCAGACTCCATTCTGTTTCAGTTTGAGTGAAAGATCACCTGAGTCTAAGTCCTGCAGCTGCTCCCTCCCACATCGGCAGCAAGTGTGAGTTCTTTGTTGATCAGCTGCAATCTAGTTGCTAGTTTAGAACTGTGGGAATATCTTCTTGTTTTATGCAACTGAGAGCAGATTTCCACCCTCTAGTAATTAGAATGGAGATGAAAAGTCTCTCTTTGATTCTTTAGGTATTTCTGAGTCAAGGTCTCACTCGGTAGCTCAGGCTAGCTTCAGACTTGCTTTGAAACCCTTCCTCCTCAGCCTCCTACATGACCATTTTGCCTGGTTAAGATGAAGTCTAAATGGACTGTCTGATTTTTTTTTCTTCACTTATTTAAACTTGGACAATCAGCTTTCTTAAATCTGAGTTTCTTTACTTAAAAATTGGACCACACATGATTGCTGTGAGAATTAAACAGGATATACATACACTTATATGCATTTCTTGATATAATAGTTGGTACAAAGCAAGTGTTCAAGATATGATAGCTAACTGTGGTAAAAGCAGCATTGAACATTTATGTCAAATACTGTTGGCAGCGACCTGACTTTTATGTTGTATTGGCAAGTGATCACCTGTTCATCAGGCTTTAACATACTACACTCAAAACCAATTTCCATCTTTTTCAATCATATGTTACTGTCCATTAGAATTATTAGATGTTTTTGTTCCTTTCTTTGGAGGTGTCCATATATGCTACAGGAGGCTAGATTGTCCATGCCCCTGTTCCTCTTTTTAATGGAAGGAGTGGGCACTAGTCTCTCTTAGGTTAAAATTTGATTATGTATATCTTGCTTGCTATTTTCCTTTGAACATCTTGGAGCAGTGATTAAAACGTATTTCATTTCACAGCTTGGGAGCCATAATTGCAGCGTCTCCAGTCTTGTCTGCCTGGCCCTTCCCTTCTCCTTGCTGGTTGGTACCAGCTGAGCTGGTTTGCTTCCCCTCCTCTCTGATATTGTTCTCCTCCTCCCTCCTCCACGGTACCTCTCTTCTTTTCCCCTCCCTTTCCCATTTACTCTTACGTTCTCCCCTCCTCCCCCCTCCCCCTGGTTTCCAGCTCCTTTTTGCGTTCTGTTTGTGTTACTGAGGGCAGTGCTCCAATTACCTCATATTTGGAGAGAGGAAGCGGCAGCCAATCCGGTTTCTGTCTGCTTTTAGGTCAAGTGATTTCTGAACTGCAGTGAGATGCTTTGAAATTTGTCTTGTTGCAGCTCTGAGCCTGTAAGATGGCTGTCTGAATCGAGCGGCTGGAAGAGACAGAGAGAGGCGGGGAGGGAGGGAGAAAGGCTTGGAGGGATTGCCGGCATAGTGCATGGGGTTTTTTCGTTTTGTTTTTTGGGTTTTGGGTTTTTTGGAATGTGCATCGAGTCCGATGAAGCCAACATTGGAATTTCTCTGGCCTCCGAGGACTGATTTAACTGCGTTTTTCTCTGAGATTGGGAGAGGAAAGAAATGGGAAATTCATTGGGCTGTGTTAAGGAGCCGAAAGAGTCCATAGCTGTTCCTGAGAAGGCTCCCATATCTCCTAAGAAGAGGGTTCGGTTCAAAAGGAAGTGGAGAGGGAAGAAAACCCTTACCCCTGAATCGTCTCACAGGGAGGAAGCCTTGGAAGGCACTGGAGTCATTGAAGAGACTGAAATCCTAACGAAGTTAACAGGGAGTCTCCCAGAGGCGCACGGAGTGGGAGGGGCAGGGCACCCCTCATCAGACATTTTGCTGCCTGGAGACCCAGCTCCCAACTCAGGGGTGGGCGACCAAGGGATGATTGTGCAGGTAAAGGAGAGATTCCAAGCAGAGATCCAAACTGCTCACCTTTTGTTGGAGAATGAGTCATCAGTTGTTGGAGGGGCCTGGGAGTCCCTGGAAAAGGGTATGACAGTCATCGCTCACCTGCTTGATAACCCAGCAGAAAGGAATTGTGAGAAGTCTGTGAGCCAACTGGTGGAGTTTCCAAGGACAGCGTCCTGCAGCAGCAGGGCTGTGCTGCTGCCTTTGCAGGGAGAGACTACCGTGGAGCAGGGAGGCACTCTGCTCCGATTTCGGAGCAGCACTTTGCCTGGGACAGATTACCGCTCTAACACAGGAAATCAAGACCAAGTTTCAGAGGGCTGGAGTGTGGGGGAAAGAACCGAGTGTGTTCCAAGTGCCCCTCCCACACGTTCTTGGATTGCCAAGTGTTCTGCTGCTTCATCAGTATCAAAACAGTCAGCAGACCCTATTTGCACAGAACCTACCCACGTGGGTCGAGTATCCTGCAAGGGTCCCATAATGCCTGCATCTCAGAGTGATTTATCTGCCAGTGGCATCACTGTGAGCATTTTGCCATCCTCCTCTGGCTATGGCAGTGATGGGCTGCACCTCCACGGGATCCAACCTGAAGATACAGAGCCTGAAAAGACCTCCACACCCTTCTCAGAAGAGGATGGTACCCTGTCTTTGGAGGCAAGCCATACTGATTATCGATCGGGTCTAGCGGAAGTGGGTGGTATATTTGGGGTAATCAAACTATCTTTTGGATTCCTGCTTCTCTGGCATATTCAAGTGGAATGTGATAAGCAGTTAGGCTCTTACTCCTGCATGGAGGACTGTGAGTTAATGACTGCTAGGGCTTGGCAGGCAGCATCTATTTCCAGTCTGTCCCTTGATGCTTAAAACCTAGTCTTGTTGGCTCTGGGGAATTCCAGGTTTTGAGTATCCACGAAGCATATGCTGGAGCTATCTGGTAGGATTATCTTTCAAGGTGCAGTGCTGGATATTCCTCATACTCAGTCAGGGCTATTTGTTTACCTTGTTCCAGAGGTTGTGTTGTAGCACAAAGGGTGAAGGGAAACCTAGCTTAGTTCCTAAAATTAATATGGTGGAGTAGGGGATCTTAAGGGCTTGAGGAGCAAGGCAGTTGTCTTCAGGGTGCTTGCCCTTCTCTGGAGAGTGTTGTTCTTAGTAGAGCTGATGTAATTGCTGCCCTATGAGGATGCATCTAATGACAGCACTCACTGAGTGTTTGTATGGAAGGAAAGGGCTCTTCCACCTCAGCTTCTAATTCCAAGATTAAAGGAGATCAGGAGATGTGGTGAAGGGGGTGGGTAGTTGGGGAGAAGAAGGGGGAGGAGGAGAAGGTGAGGAGGAAAGAGTGGGGGAAGGTGAGTGGATGAGATCCTGGCAGTTTAGAAGCATAAAACTACAAAGTTTGTGATTGAATTTGTTTAGGGATTTGATATGTCTTGCTAGGCAACTGCAACTGCCATGAATATTTCTAGGATTCAAAAATTAGGTGTGAAATCAGAAATCTAGATTTCAGAAATCTGTGACCAAAGTAAGGTCATAGGAACATTCTCGGTAGCATCCCATGTAGTGCATAGATCATCCATTGCTGAACTTTTATTGGCCTCTGCTGAAATACAAATTGTAGAGATGCAAAGCTTCTTCTTTTTTTTTCTTGGCTAAGCTGTGGACAAATGATATTAACTACAAGGCTGCCCTGGTACCTGAAGGTAACCTACCCGATTGACACCAACAGAATGAGGCTAGGGATAAATTCAAATTTTAAGGTGATCTTTGTTTGAAATGTCTTCTTTGGTAATAAATCCCCTCTTGGATAGGCCATCTCAGTACATCTGTTACTACAACTTGGAGACCCCCCAGTAATGTACCAAAAAGTGTTGAAAAATACCTCTTGGGCTGGGGGTATAGCTCAGTTGTGGGACTCACAAAGCCCTAGTTTAGTCCTCGCTACCAAGTAAACTGCGCTTGGGGATACATGCCTGTCATCCCCTCATGCATGAGGTGGATACACAAGGTTATTCTCTACAACATAGTGAGTTATTAGTTAAAGGCTAGTCTGAGCTATGTGAGAGTCTGTCTTAAGGAGGGAAAACGTCAAAAAATAAAAACTGCCAAGGACTGGCAAGATGGCTTAGTGAGTAAAACTACTTGCTGCGTAATGATTAGAGTTTGATTAGGTAGAAAACTGACTCTACAAAGTTGTCTTCTCTGTGACATGTGTAGCCACACACAATAACAAGTAAACTTAAAAAACATAAGTAAATAAAGTCTGAGGCTTTGTATGCATTGTGTGGTAGGGAAGAAGGCAGGGAAGCTGCAGATGCCAGTACTGGGGTTTTATTGGGTAAGAGAAAAAATGTTAGAGACAACTTTTATTTATTTATTTATTTTTTAATGGGGTAGATGTTAATGGGTGAAGGAATGTCAACTGCTGGTTTATATTTAAAACCATTGCCATTAAAGTTGATACTGTGGAGTCACAATATTATACAAGATTCATAGAAAATGATCATAATCAATGTGAGACTTTTTTTTATTTTGTTTTTTTTGAGACAGGATTTCTCTGTGTAACCCTGGCTGTCTTAAGACTTGCTCTGTAGACCAGGCTGGCCTCCAACACACAGAGATCTACCTGCTTCTGTCCTTCAAGTGCTGGGATTCAAGGTGTGCACTACCATGCCCAAATTAAGTGTAAGGTTTTTCAGAAAGGATGAAGGAGAAACATTCTCGAACTCGTGGTGGAAATCAGTGTTAGATACTGAGCCATGCTGAAGTAGCAACGGTACCTCCGTGGGCTCTGGCTTCTGAGAGCTAAGGTTCTTTACAGTTCTGTGTGGAATCATTAAAGATTGGTAAGAGAATCTTTGGGGCAGTGAGTGATCTATACCTTGATATCAACAGTAGGATGATTCTTTGGCTGTTCAGTATGTGAGTCTCCATCTAGACATCTGACATGCTTCTGAATTGATGTCTTCATAATGCGGCTATGGACAGACACATTTCCTAAGAAATAGCATCTTAGGTTAAATATGAAATTTCTTCAGACTGAAAAGCCTCAGGGCATGAGACCTTCATAGTCTCTGTGTGACATGTGTCTTCATGGAGCTTGTCCCTTCCTTGCCAGCTCTTCACAGGCCTGCAGGACAGCAGCAGCGAGGAAGGGAGAGGGCAGCATGTTCTGACCCTGTCGGCATTTATAGATGTGGAGTGGGACTCCTGGGCAAGCATTTGCCTTGAGTATGAGCTTCCTCTGTGGAGAGCGGGATCATGAGGCTGGCCCAGTGAGAGGAACAACTGCGGCAAGGCTCAGCCCTCCTGGCTCGGTATTGTTTCCTTTTATTGTGTTTTGTTTTTAATGTGTTAGAGAGTTATACATCTCAGAGAGTTAGGTGAGTGACAGTGCCGTCTGACTTAGCATAACTTGTTCTGTCTCCTGCTAATTGGCTCAGGGCATGCTCATGGTGCTTTGGTGACACAGCCTTTCCCGGTTGTGTTTTCTGTGTCTCAGAAATGTTGGCTGATGTGTGTTCTTGCAAGGTGCATGTTTCAGATAATAGAAGGGAACTGTGGCCATAGGTACAGTTGAAACTTTCTTTGTTGGGAAATAGTTTATGTAGAAGCAGGGCGATAGAGGGCAGCCGACAAGCATGGTTTCCAGAGTGCTAAGTAGACTCAATGGAACAGGCTGATAGCAGTGTGCTTTGCTCTCAGCCAAATGCCTTTTTGACCCTTTCCATCTCTCGTGACTCTTTACTCCTTTCTGCCATCAATATCTAGAATATTTTGTTCATTTAAACAAGGAAAGTTGTTGCAAATTCCATCTTGGCTTCTACTACCAATCTCTTTCCCATACAATCAGTTGATCCCATTGTGTGAAGAAGTGAAGTTCATACCAGTGTCCTGCACACCTTAGAGTCCCTACAGTTTCAGGAGAGTAGTTATATAAGGCTGGGGGCCAGAATGATGAGAAAGAGGTCAGCTTACATACCGTTTTCTGGGCCTAATTAGCCTTTTCAGTTAATAGTTATCTTTTCCTCATTTCTCCTCTTTAATTATAGGGAGAGCTGTTTTACTCATGTTGGTTTTGTATTGTAAGAAAAAAAAAGTGAAGTTAAATGTGATATTACTGGGAGAATTTAGAAGATAGTTTTGATTAGGACTTTGTTTTTTTAGAAAAGGTTTTTTTTCTTATTAAATATGTACTTAGTTAAAAGCTGGACATAGTGGTTCATACCTGCCCATCACTTGGGAAATAAAGGCAGGGGCAGCTTCATGGCTCACAGCTACATCAGGAATTCTTCCCAGCCAGGGGCCAGCTATGTGAGACCCTGTCTCAAAAAAAAAAAAAAAAGGTAAATAAAAATTATTTAATTAAAACATTGCTATAGAATTATTACTTTAGGTCTAACAATAGTGCAACTATGCTTAAAAAGAAACATTTTAGAGACAGTTACTGAAATTTTATAAAGAAAATAATATTTGTGGGGTTTTAGATAAACAGATAGATAGGGGAGGAATGAAGTAAAGTAGGCAGTATAGATGAAACAAGATAGCGATAATAGTGATATTGGGTGCTGAGTACATAGGGGCTTTGACTGTTATCTCTTGGTATGTTTTTGAAATTTTACATTTCAAATGGTAGATCAAGGGAAATGAATTGTAACAATAGTGATAAAATCATTACTTAATGCATATACTTTAAAGGGGCTACAATCTGAGGTGTGTGAAGTGTACAGCTGACATGGTTATGGATGGAACAGATTGGCTGGATTTGAATCCTAGCTCTGCAGCTTACAGAATATCTTACAGTATAGCTTGTAAATTTGTGTATTTTGGATAATAATAGCATGCACTTGGTAGGAAGAGTTAAATGAATTGAAAGTGAAGTACAATACATGTAAGCAATTAATATAATTTAAAGAATCTTACAAATAACATGAAAAGGACAGTTCTTTTGTAGAAAAATAGAGATACAAGCAGTTCACACACACATATGTGTGCACGAATCCTACAGATGCCTCATACACATGGGAAGATGCTCACTGCTGATGAGAACAAGATACCATTTTATACTATTCAAGGCAGAAAAACTTTGAAAATGCCTACTGCAGGAAGATATGGCCTCTGGGGACAAATATAAATTGGTACTGTAATTTGGGATAAATGCCCACACCCTATGACCTTGCCCTTTTATTCTGCTTACCTTCCCCTACAAGATTCTGAATTAGAACTCTGATAGGCCTTCTCCTGCCTTCTTATGTTGGTATAAATACCTTCTCTCTACTTCCCAGATACACAGCTGCTACTAGATTCCCTCTGGCTGGACATCTGTAGTCAGTTATGCACTGATACTCACATAACTCTTGAATGAAAGTTTTCAAGGTGTGATGCCTTCTGTCTAGCAGTTTGAGGTCAGCTCAAAATTTCAGGGCACCATAATCAAATACCTATTTGCTCAGAGCATCTGGTCATTTCATTTCTTGAAGGCTATACAGATTTAAAAGTGCAGCGCTTCAGCCTAGCATTCCAGTGCCTCCATAATCTAATTTCTGTTCAATCTTTTCTCCTTTCTTTTTTTCCTTCAACTTCTCCATCAATCCCTTATTTACCTCCACCACTACGGTGTGTGTCAGGGTCTCACTACATAGCCTCGGTTGGCCTCAGAAGGCAATTCTTTCTCAGTGTCCAGTTTAGAATTTTTTTCTTTCTGTTTTTCAGTTCTGTAACATCCTTTAAGGATGAATCTAAATTATGCTCTTTGAGAAATTTTCTTGATCACTGCAGAGCAAAGTAAATTTCCAACCTTCTGAAACTCTTTGGTGTGTTATTATGATTATTATTTATTGGTCATCGAGTTACATATAACTTTCATGCAACTGTTAGATAAAACAAAAGATGAGCTTTTAAGCTCCAGATACTAGTTCAGTAAACAGAAATTATTATTGTGTTTTAGTTTTTATAGTTTTGTTATCAGCCTCTCAATGAAGGGATAGCCAGGTCATAACAACAACAACAAAAACAACCAAACAAAAATAACTGAATTAATCTACATCACCATGTACTAGTTCAATTTGTACTAATTTGGGAAGAGATCAGGTAACATAATCACTTAAAAGGAGAGATAAAAATACCAAGAGGGTTTAGTAATTCTCCTTGGGAATATAACTTGAAGTGTTGAATGTAATTATATGTAAACTTTAATGTTAAAAATGTTTTTTAAAGGGACAGAGAGATGCCTTAGGAATAAAGCCCTTCTGGGTTCCAACTATAGAACCTACATGGGGAAGCAGAAAACCAGTTCCTCCAAGCTGTCCTTTGACCTCCACATGTACGTTGTAGAACAAGCACAGGTGTCCCCAACACACATACACACACACAAACACATACACCACACTGTAGACAGTTAGGCAGGCAGGCAGACAGATAGATATTGAACTGTTTTTAAGAGGTTAGATGGTTGACTTGGTGAGTAAAGTACTTCTTGTGAAAGCATGGGGACCAGAGTTCAAATCCCTAGCACCACATAAAAAGTCAGGGATAGTAGCTATTCTAGCTTAATCGGTGAGTGCCACATTCAATGAGAGACCCTATCTCAAAAAACAAGATGAACAATGATCGAGGAAGAAGACACCTAGCATTGACATCTGACCTTTGCCCATGTGGTGACACACACAGACACACATGCACACAAACGAATGCATGTGCACACAAGCTTGAGTGAATTTTTAATGCCTGGTGGATAGCCTAGTAAAATGGTCTTGCTAACACGAGGACTGGAGTTTGATCCCCAGAACCCACCTATGCAGCCAGTGTTTTGCTACTTTGTGGGTTCCTTTCCCTCGTCCACCCTTCTCTATTCCTCTACTTCTTCCCATTCAACCCCTAACATTAGATAGGAGAGAAAAGAATAGAGAGGAAAGGGGGCAATGTTATACTTCCTGCTGATTAGGGGCATCAAGTTCCTTGGGACAAGTTTGATCTTCACTGTCAGGACATCTAATTTCTTCTCATGTATTTGCACATAACTAATTGACAAACTGCAACCAATAGCAACCAGAAGCATCCAGCTACCAACCAGCTAACAGCAACACCACCTCTCAAGGCCCTAGCATTTCTTTATCTTCTGAAAACTTCCCAGAATTCCAAACAAAACACACTTACAGAAACTATCTGCAGCTGGCAAAACCAATTCTCTGCTAGAGCACGAGGCAAATCATAGTCAGCTGCTGCAAAGCAGCTCTTCCCCCCCCCCCCCCCCGGGATTAAAATGAAAACATTCTTATATTACTGGGGGGGGGGGTTGTGTGTTTGTTTTTAAGAAATCAAATCTACAAACTCTAACTACACACATATGAAAAGCCAGCACAGTAACTTGTAATCACAGTTCTGGGGAAGTGGAGATCAGCCAGTTCTTTTCCTTATACTCTATGGGTACTGAGAGAATTTAACCCAGGTTGTCAGGCTTGATGGCAGGTGTCCTTTGCCCACTGAACCATTTTGCCAGCCCCACATTAATGCTTTTTAAATTATTTATGTTAGTTATAAAGTATCCATAGTCTAGTGGTAACTACTCCAGTGTTACACAACTAGATTCCCGTGGGTTGGAATCAAATTTCTGGAGACCCAAGGTGTGGCTGAATTACAAAAGTCATCAAAAGAGGGTTGGAGAGATGACTCGGTGGTTAAGAGCACTTACTGCTCTTCTGAAGATGATGAGTTAATTCCCAGCACCAACATGACAGTTTACAACTGTCTAATGCTGTTCTTCTGGTGTGCAGATGTACATGCAGATAAAGTAGCCATATAAATGAGTGAAGGAATGAAGGAATCTTAAAGAGATATAGTTGATATTTCTAAAAAATTGTTCATCTAGTAGCTTTACTAATAAAAAGGTATTGATAGTAAAGTTGACATTTGAATAGCGTTTTTAATATAATCATAAAAATGCTAAATCAATTACACACACAGTTTAATGCCATTATGTCTTTTTATTTTTATTGTGGAGGGGGTATGGATGTATGTAGGAATGTGTGTGCGTGCGCACACACAAGTATGTACATATATCTGAGATCCAGAGGTTTACAACATGGAGCATCTTCCTCAGCTTTGTTTTTCAGTTTCTTACTGAACCTACAGCTTACTAATTGCCTAGTCTAGATGGCCAGTGAACTCCAAGGCTCTACCTATCTCACTTCCACGGCAGACTACTGCACCTGGCTTTTCCATGGATACTGGGGATGTTTGTATGTCGTTAAGCTTTATAACAGCCTCAGGTCATTGTCTATTATATATGTGGGTGTGGGTAGCATTCATTTCTCTACCCCTGTTTTATTCTACTCATGTCATCATTTGGAGAATTAGTTGGGATAGCCTTAATTTATTGAGATATGGTGTGTCTTAGCTATATTCTTAGAGGACAAACGCTTCATTTTGAGCTTTTTTTCTTTTTTTCACTGGCTTCTACCTACTAAAACATCACAGGGGTCTCTGAGCAGACTGTTAGCATTTCTGGTTGGGCTTACTTGCTTGCCTCTGTCTCAACATTGCTTTCTCTCTAAATTGTTTCCCTGACTGAACTGCTTAAACTCAAGGCCTGAAACTATGCTTTTATTTTGAGCTTCTAAAACTTAGTGTTTTCTTGGGAACTGATAACAGAATGAATAGATAACATGTGACTTCTTTTCTTCTCTATGCTGCCTGGCATAGGGTTAGGATGTTTGGTAAATGGTTATGGGATTATTAGGAAACATTATGCTTGTGAGAATGCCTCAGCGAAGGAATTACCTGAGTCTTGGGTAGTATATGATAGGAGGAGATTGGAGTAGACATGTATAGTCTCCGGCTTGGTAGTGACATTATCCTCTTACCACTCAGAGGAGGAAACTCCCTGGAGTAGAAGCTGGATCTCTGCATCTGAGCTTTAAGGGAAATGCTTTTGCAGATCCTAGTGGATGGTGCACATGCCACTAGAGCATCACAAGAAGAGAGGGACAAAAGCCAAATTTGATTGCTGAGCTGCTTGTGATGATAACTGTATTTTTCACAACTAGTTTACAGTCTAGAAAGGGTAGTAATCCAAGCAAGCATGGTATTTTTTTTCTTTCCCTTGAGAGACCCAAACATTTCCTTGTCTCATTAAGGCAGTGTTGAAAATCTGAAGTAAAGCTCAAGTAGTTAAGAGGACTGGCCAACCTTTAGGGGACCTAAGTTCCAGGGATTCCAATGCCTTCTTCAGGCACTGCATGCATATGGTACATGCAGGCAAAACTCATGTACGTATAATAAATAATTTTTAAAGTAGGTTTAATACAATGTACTGATAGACATTGTGACTGTGATTGGCAGGTTGGAGATGTCATTAGAGAGACAGATGTGGTTCTATTGATTAAATAATTAGAATTTAATTTTTGGTAAAGAAATCAAATGCTCAGAGTTCATTTTGCTAATTCTTTCCTTTTTTTATTTTACCAAATTATTTTCTGATTCCTCTTACTATGTACATGAAGCAACTGCAATGAAAGTGATGGGTATAGGTCAGTGCCTAGTGGTTATATCTATTAAAACAAACATGTAGAAATATTGTTAAGGAGAATAGAGTTGACTCCAGCGAGTGACTGTTTATACTGAGCCCAGAGGATGGTGGCTTTTGGGAACTGTACTATTTATTAAGCCCTCATTTCACAGTTTCATAGCTTTCTCCATCAAACCAGTATACTTGGAATTGACCGAATTTTATGCCATAGTTTCACACCACTTATGTTTGTATGAAATTGATGGATCTGAATTAACTTACAAAATGAGTTTAAACTGCCAAAATGTTGAGTATCTGCAGTAACCATTTTAGCTTTATGGTATGGAAAACAAAAATCTGAAAGTTGTCTGGTGAACATAGAGTCAGAGCAGAGAAGTGGTGAGTGCTGGAAATATTTGTAGAAATATCTTATCACCAGGCACTATCAAAGTCCAATAATCTGAACTTCCTTTATGAGGATATAGCTGTCAGGGCAGAACTCTGTACCCCGGAGCTTGCTAGTTAGACTTCCATTTCATTTCACCTTGACATACAAATGCCTTCTTGGGTTCTCTTTTCTAGACTCCAAGCAAAACTCCATACTTTTCTGTTCTTGAACTTTGCCTTAAGACATCTTGGCAGCATTAGTATTCTTCAGGGCTTCTTGGCTTGCTTATTTATTTATTTATTTATTTATTTATTTATCTATCTATCTATTTATTTATTTATTGTTTTTTGTTTGTTTGTTTGTTGCTTTTTTCTAATCCTTAATAAAGTATTACAGTTTCTGGCCCTGATTTTCCTGATTTTAAAATATAGAAGCACACTGACTCACAACAGGGTTATATCCCAATTTGATTTATGTATTTAATTTGAAATTGTGTTAACATTGTAATTGAAAAATGTATTTTAGCTGGACATGGTGGCACACACTTTTAATCCCAGCACTCAGGAGGCAGAGGCAGGCAGATCTCTGAGTTTGAGGCCAGCCTGGTCTCCAGAGTAAGTTCTAGGACAGCCAAAGCTACACAGAGAAACCCTGTTTCAAGAAACAAAAACAAAACAAAACAAAACAAAAAGTCAAAGATAAAGGGAACAATAATATGAGAAATAGGGTGTTTAATATATGTAACCTACCAAGCATCATGGTTTAACCTGGACCACCTTAAACTGCACAGAACACTTATGTTAGCCTACAACTGAGCAAAGTTATCTAACATAATACAAAGCCTCTCATAATGATGAACTATTTAGCACCTGGTGTATTGACTGCTGTTCTACTGAGCTTCTGGAGCAGTAGTTGACTCTGCTGCTTTGAGGCAGTGCTCGTGATAGAGCAAAGAGTTGGACGTCCTATTGATATGTCCGTGCCTCTATTGTCCGAATTACTCAGGCCTAAAATTATTCTTGGAAAATGGGTTTACTATTTATTTGTTTATTTTTGAGACAGGGTTACATTCTAGCTTGCAGCTAGCTAGCTTGCAACTCTGTGTAGTTCATGCTGACCTTGAATTTGTGGCAAGCCTCCAGCTTCTGTGTCTCAAATGCTGACATTCTAGGTGTGTACCACAGAATTGGCAAGAGTAGTCTTGGCAAGAGTAGAATGCTGTTCTGTTGTTACAAAGCATATGTTTTCTAGATACTACCTATGCCACCTTATTTTGTTTGTTTAAATACTCCAAGAAGTTACTGTCCTTTGTTAAATAGGGGAAGAAAATGTAGTAACAAGCATAAACTGTGGCCTGGTAAAGCTGCTCCCCCCTCAGGGGGAGGTGATCAAAGAACAGGCCAATCAGTTCATGTCAGAGGCAGTCCCTCTTCCCATTACTATGTAACCCACTTAGACACTAAACTGCCATGGGCTACATCTGTGCAGGGGTTTTAGGTTATCTCCATGCATGGCACTTGGTTGGAGTATGAGTCTCTGGAAAGACCCCTGTGTTCAAATTTTCTGGTTCTGTTGCTCTCCTTGTGGAGTTCCTGTCCTCTCCAGATCTTACTATTTCCCACTTCTTTCATAAGATTCCATGCACTCTGCCCAACAGTTGGCCGTAAGTCTCAGCATATGCTTTGATAGTCTGTAGGGCAGAGTGGTCACAATCCTCTTAAATGTCTCTTTTCATGAGTAGTCTGAGAACAAACTCTTATACTTTTTCTTGTTAAGATTATTTTATTGTTTTCAGTATAAAAGTAAAGTGTGCTCATTATCTTTCTTTGGGAGGCACTGTGGGTACAATTAGTACTGTGTAGTTCATGCTTTGACTTTATATGCTGCCCTGAATTTGCTTTTTACTGGATTCTTGGTAGACTTTACTTTCATATGATTTCCTTTTATTTATTTTAAGCTGAATAATTATTAAAAAGTCCCCACTGTTTGGTCAGCACATGAGGCAAGTGTGTGCAGTATTCAAGAGAACCTCAGAGGTTAATTCTTCCCAGCATCCGAGCTGCTACCTGATGCATCCAGTGGCCAGGAGCTCGCCCTCATTTCCAGATAGTTGAGGTGGTAACATAGAGTGCCCATCCCCTCAAGAAACCTACAGCCTTAAGAATAAGGTTAAGTATATGAGCTAATAGTTGGTAATACAAAATAGCATCCTGTTAAATGATAATAAAGGCTGCCAGGGCATTGGGAATTAAACAAGAACTGAATGAAGACTATCTTTCAGTGAAGAGAGAAATGAAACCTTTTTATCATAACCCCAAGCTTGGGATAGATTAGTATGTAATCTTGTCATCTTTCACAGCACCCCTGAAAAGAGAGAAGTTATCATTCCCATTTTACAGATGTGATAGCTGACCTTGAAGTTAAGCAGAATGGAATTCAAACTTGGGTCTATGTGGAATTATATGCACACTTATATTCTGCATTACCATCTCTCCAAAATAGATCTTGTGTTTTACTTTGAGATGTCTTCAAATATCATTTTTTTTCTTACAATAAAATTTTGTACAGGGCTGAAGAGATGGTTCAGTATACTCACTGCTCTTCCAGAGGACCCAAGTTCAATTCCCAGCACCCACAGTAGGCAGCTCATGACCACCTGTAATTCCAGCTTCAGGTGAATCTGTCACCCCTCGCATCTGTGGGCCCCTGTACTCATGTTCATAAACCTGCACAGAGACAGATACATATAAGCCAGGTGGCAGGAGCACATGCCTTTAATGCCAGCACTAGGGAGGCAGAGAAGGCAGACCTCTGAATTTGAGGTTGGTCTACAAAATGAGTACCAGGACAGCCAGAGCTACACAGAGAAACCCTGTCTCAGCCTCCTGCAACCCCCAAATCTAAAAGGTACATGCTAAGAAAACTGAAGATAGGAAAATCACACGTAAAGCTACCATTTGGAGATAAGTGTGATTACCAGTTTGTTGTGTGTCTCAATGTTTGGGTTTCTATAGAAATTGTGCATATCTGTATCACATACATGTATGTGCACATGTTTGCATGGCTACATACTTAAAGGATATTTTTTAACCTTTATATAAAATCAGGATAGCTATGTATATTATGTTGTTTCTATTTGTATCTTTTTTATAAAATGTAGTGACTATTTTCCAATGTGTACCTTTTTAAATGCAACAAAGACTCTGTTCTGTGTGTGTGCTATAATTTGTAACCAGTAATTTCTCATTAGAATTTAATATAACTTTTTACTGTCTTATGCTTATTTTTGCTCAATAAACATTTTTATATAAACTACTTTTTACATATTCTTGATCATTTCCCAACAACTTTTAAGTATCTTTTAAGACTTGATTCAAAACTGACATCCAACACAGCTGTGCTGTTTGTATCCTCCACAGTATGCTCTCACATGATAATGTCCACTAGTGAATATGCTCTCATTTCTGATCATTATCGTTACAGAACAACTAACCTTTTCTGGTTTGATGGTTTTCATTTCTGTTTCTCTGACTACCAGAGAAGTGGAATCTTTGGAGTTGTCATCAACAGCGCTGCCAGACAGCCTTGCATCTCTCTTCCTTCCCAAGTCATAATACATAGAGAAGAGAAAGACAAAAGGCTTTGTCTTGTCTGAATGTCATTCCATGTCCTGTCTGTTTACAGATCTCTGACATTTACATTAGTGGAGAATCAGGGGATATGTCAGCCAAGGAGAAACTACTCTTATGGACTCAGAAAGTAACAGCTGGTTACACAGGAATCAAATGCACCAACTTTTCTTCCTGCTGGAGTGATGGGAAAATGTTCAATGCACTGATTCACCGATACAGGTATGGGCAGTGGAATCTCAGTGCTCCTAGAATTCTCATCTCACTTGTAATTAATTGTCAATCCATCTTCACCTTCCACCAAGAATTAGACTCTGAGTCATTGATTTGTTTGAAAAGCAGTCTTATTGAATCCACTGTTTGAGGCACTGGCCTAAGGAGTGAAGCCAGTCAGAGTTCCTGCTTTTGGGGAGCTGACTTTCCACTGAGGAGAATAGGCAGTAAGCAGAAAAATAACTGCATGCAGTTGTATAGTGGCAGGTACTGTGAAAGGACACAATTACAGGGTTGTGGTAATTTGGACAAAGGTGGCCAGAAACAGCCTCTTAGATGAGGATGTTAGGCTCTGAGGTCAGAGCCTCCTAAGTAGGAGGAAGAATTAGTGCACAGAGCCTGAGGAGGGACTGGGTCAAAGTGAGGAGCAGTAGGTAACTTGGTATGATATGAGGACGGAAGACAGGAATTTTAACCACAAAAGCAAAAATAATTTGAGCTCTGAACAGTCATACATATGCCTCAATTTTCAGTTTATACCAGTTCATTGATTTGTGTAAGCTTGGAATTAAGTAGCAGTAGCCTCCTTCTGTGCAATTAAAAATGGAATCAGGGTCAGTATCCTTCTGTCTCCTACTTTCTCTCTAATTCACTTGGTGTTTTCCGTTCTAGAAACTGTTAAGAACTTCTTGTGTGAACTCAAATGCTCTGTAGATGGTAGTTTTCATGTCTCTTGCTGGACTTTTGCAGACCCGATCTGGTAGATATGGAGAGAGTGCAAATCCAGAGTAACCGGGAAAATCTTGAACAGGCTTTTGAGGTAGCTGAGAGACTCGGGGTTACCAGGTTGCTGGATGCAGAAGGTGAGAGTCACTAGACCTTAGGTACATTGGCATGTTTTCATCATTCCTTCTGGCAGGCTTCCCTGTTCTGACCAAAACTCCTTATCTTTCTCTCAGATGTGGATGTGCCATCTCCAGATGAAAAGTCTGTAATCACTTACGTGTCTTCAATTTATGATGCCTTCCCCAAAGTCCCTGAGGGAGGAGAAGGGATCAGTGCTACGGTAAAAGAACATTTTTCTAAAAATACCGATTCATAGAGGTAGAATGCCTCCATTAGATAGTGTTTCTTAATTTCTTATGCATAGAGGACTTTCACAAAGACCACCTGAGTCTAATTATCTCTGTCATAATGGACACTGTTCCTGAGAATGAACCTTGATGTTGCTAATTTTGTGCCACTTGTCGTAGACTATTTGAGTTATATGCCAGGAAAAAAAAATGTTCTTTTCCTCCCCAGCTGTAATTCAAAATGAAGCAGTGTCTTTTGGCTACCGATAGATGGTTGCTTAGGCACCATGGCTATGTGCTCTAGGCTAGCCTGCTGCCTCAGCCTCCCCAGTACTGTAATTACAATGTGAAGAATACCATGCCTGGCAAATATCATGGTTCTTAATTGTAGTCATTTGGTTTATAGTCTTTCTACCATTCAGGATATTGAGTATCAGTCTGGGATTCCTTGAGGAGCTTTGAGACTGAGACTTTGAGCATTACGTTGGGTGCTGTCTGGGTGTTTAGAAGATGGTTTTGTATGGCATGGGGTGACCTGAGCCACTGTATCCTGTGCTGTTGCTGCTGCTGGACAATGCAAATCAGGTCTGTGCTGTTTACCTCCTGACTATAGGAAGTGGACTCCAGGTGGCAAGAATACCAAAGCCGAGTAGACTCACTCATTCCCTGGATCAGACAGCATACAATCTTGATGTCAGATAAATCTTTCCCTCAGAACCCCGTTGAACTAAAGGTAAAAGCGTGGACTTACGCTGCTTTTTATAAATTCTCTCTGGGATTAAACCTCAGAGCTTGATGCTGCTGGCTCTAATGAGGTGGTATGAAAAATTGGTCCCTGTTGCTTTAGTATATTAATTCATTCATCAAATATTAATCCTTGTAGGCACTTTATAACCAATATATACACTTCAAAGAAACAGAAATTCTGGCCAAGGAAAGAGAAAAAGGAAGAATCAAAGAGTTATATAAATTGTTAGAGGTAAGGAAGCATTTCTTTGGCTAAGACTGGGGTTTGCTGGTTTGTCCTATTGTTGCTTCCGAGTAGATTCCACATGTTGTCCTTTTATCCTGCAATAGCAGTAGTACCCTTGGTGGTAAAGGAACAGTACCAACAATCTGTAATTATTAAAGGAGATACTGGAAAATAGCATCTCTATTCAGAAATCTTTTTTCCTTGCTTTTAAGAGGGAAACTAAATCTTACCTTCGGGTGGCAAGGAAGACTTCTATTTGTATTTTGTTTACTATGGGATTTGAAGCTGTAGAGTTGTGTGTGTTTAACCTAGCCAGAATCAGGTTCATTTAGAAGACAGATTTCTAGAGATGATAGAGAGATGGAAAGATTTAGAGCAAGTGCTCTCTGCACATCAGAGCTTAGATACAAAAGTTTTGGTTCTTAAGTTGTTAGATATTTTATTCTTTTCCTATATTAGATAGTGGGGGAAACTGTTGATTGACTAGAACCCCCCCAAAAAAAGAAGAAGAAGAAGCAAAGTACAAGTAGTAGATGTAAACAGGCCAGAGAGCAAGACAATGGTTTGGGATTGACCAGTATCTCTTTCAGGTGTGGATTGAATTTGGCAGAATTAAGCTGCCTCAAGGTTATCACCCTAATCACGTAGAAGAAGAATGGGGGAAACTCATCATTGAAATGCTAGAGCGAGAGAAATCCCTACGGCCAGCTGTGGAAAGGTGGGTCCAGAAGATAGTATGACATTCCTTGGGAGCTACTTCGAGTCTTGTACTTCATTATGGTTTTTATCGGTTTTAGACTGGAATTGCTGCTGCAGATTGCAAACAAAATACAGAATGGTGCTTTGAGCTGTGAAGAAAAGCTGACACTAGCTAAGAACACGCTGCAGGCTGTGAGTGTTTGTTTTGTCCTACATCTTATGCCCATGCCCTCCACTCTTCACCCAGCTGCTCCAACAGTCAAATGAGCAGCTGACAGTTCCAGCTGTGTTACCCTCTTTTTCTTGGTTTTCTCCAGCCTAGTGGGCGAGAGCAATGGCGTTTTCTTACCTGTATTCTCTTTCTGTGGCAGGATGCTGCACACTTGGAATCAGGACAGCCAGTCCAGTGTGAGTCAGATGTCATCATATACATTCAAGAGTGTGAAAGTCTCATCAGGCAGCTGCAGGTGGATCTCCAGATCCTCCGGGATGAAAATTACTACCAGCTAGAAGAGCTGGCCTTTAGGTGAGGAGGAATGGGGCCCAGAGGGAGGACTTGCTTTCGGGGAGCTAGTGTATCAAGACTGAAACAAGAACCAGGCACTGAATCTTCAACTTGAGTCTCAGACTTCTGTAGCTCTAGGGATACTTAAGCAGGAGATTTTCCACGGTGAGTTTCCACTTTTCACACCCCTCCCTTAAGTGCCTATAGTATATTTCCTGATCACCGGGCCACTTACTGTGCTCCTTTCTATTTTAGAATGACCTGCAAAGGTATGCCAGCACATTTGGCTTTGAAACACTGGTGGTCTAGTGAACTCATTTATGATATAGAGTGTCTAAAGTCACATGGCAACCCAGCATTTATTCTTATGACCTTCAGGAGTCACATAAATACTACATTACATCCTTCCAATTAACACTTGGCATTTGCCTTGAAAACTCCAAACTAGATGATGTAAAAATACCACTTTGCACTCCTGTAACACTTTTTCAAAACACTTTTCCTGATTTGGTCTCATTTTTATTTTTACCATGTGCTTGTTAAACAGATAATGAAGATTTTATTTTAAGCATATAAAACATGTCTCTTCTTCCTCAGGGTCATGCGTCTGCAGGATGAGCTGGTCACCCTGCGCTTAGAGTGTACAAATCTATACCGGAAAGGCCATTTCACTTCACTTGAATTGGCTCCACCCTCCACTTTAACCACTACTCATTTGAAAGCAGAACCCCTGAACAAGACAACTCATTCTTCCTCTACTTCCTGGTTTCGAAAACCTATGACCCGCACTGAACTTGTATCTATCTCTTCCTCTGAAGATGAAGGCAATCTCCGATTTGTTTATGAATTACTTTCTTGGGTAGAAGAGATGCAGGTGGGTATATATCCAGAAAGTCTTCTTAAGAAGACCAGATTGCTTTGTGTTCCTGGTAGAGAAAACCTTAATTACTGATCCTGTCTGTATCTAAGATTCCTTCTTTTTAAATGTCCCTTTGCCTCTCCACTATTTAGCCCATGCTGGCCCGGAAGTCCAGCATGGCCAGTATGGCCTAGACAATCCTTGAACTCATTATCTTCCTGTCCCAGCCTCCTGAATGGCACTACAGGCATATGCCACCATTCCTGATTCCTTTCTCCTTATATTCTAAATGGACAGGGTCATTGTAGATTTTCATAATCCCATACTGCATAGCACAGGTTTTTCTGACTTGAAGCCCTTTGGGAATCTATTACCTTCTGCTAACTGGGCCCTAAGTGATAGCTTGTGAGACATTTTTAGTATCTATTTATCTGAGCTATCTTTTTTGATGTTTCCTTGTTGGAAGAAGAGTTTATTCTTCAGTTTTTGTAGCTTTAATCATATATCTTAAGTTTAAACAAAACTGATATATTTATTCTACAAAGTCCAGTGGCATGACTTAATTATATTCTAGGTTAAATACTCAAATTTAACATTGTTCTAATCCATGCAATGCCTGTGAGCCCATGACTTGGGAGGCTGAAGCAGGAGATTATAAATTACAGGCATGCCTGGACTATGTACTAGAACACCCATTTCAAAGGGGGAAAAAAACAGGGTAGGGGACAAAGACAGGAGAAAGAAATTGTCTATTGATTAGTACTGATCTGCCGCCCTCCCTTGTCTACTCTGCGAAATTAAGAGACTCATAGTGATTTGTTGTTGTTTTATTTAAGACAAGATCTCACTATGTAGACCAGGCTGGCCTGATACTCAGAGATCTGCCTACCCTTGCCTACTGAATGCTGGATTAAAGACATGTACCATCATGTCTTGTGACTCTATAGAGGGGAATGTTTGAATATTCAGCCTGTTAAGACTCCTTTCTGACTGATATACTCAGGACTGTTTTCTCATATGCCACCACTGCTGTGGGTAGTGGGGCTTCCTCTCTTGTTCTCAAGGGTTGGCTTTGGTGAATTTTCCTGTAAGAAGCCATGGAATGACAAAGACTGTTCAGATGCCCAGTTCTTATCCCTAGCCACTTTGTTTTTTAAGTCAAGGTCTTATGTAGTTCAGGCTGGCCTGGAAATTCTGAGCCTCCGTCTCTATGAGATTACTAGCATGTGCCATGCTGTTACCCCTCATCATCTCATCCAGATGTTGACTCTTACCACTTTGTTTTCCTCTGTAAATTATAACACATCTGTGCTTTCTTTTTCAGATGAAACTGGAACGAGCAGAATGGGGAAATGATCTGCCTAGTGTGGAGTTGCAGCTGGAAACACAGCAGCACATCCACA
Source organism: Psammomys obesus (assembly GCF_907164565.1). Lineage (NCBI taxonomy): Eukaryota > Metazoa > Chordata > Mammalia > Rodentia > Muridae > Psammomys > Psammomys obesus. Next base: position 2,685,354 of record NW_026591598.1, on the reverse strand, counting down.
CCAGTGTGGAAGAGCTGGGCTCAAGTGTCAAAGAGGCTAGGTTGTACGAGGTATATAGCATTCAGAATCTAATTATGAGAGTTCTGGTGAGGAGTGTTCTGGGAGGTGTGTTCAACACTGCTATTTTTAAGAAGGAAAAGGCTCTGAAAAATAGAGTATAATGAATAACACTTTATAACAAATTCCCAGGTTATACAAAGTGTCTCTATTAACCTTTGAACTAACTGTGAGAAAAGTATTTATTTTCATTTTTTAAAAGATTTTAAAATTTCTACTTCTTTATCTACTCTATCTATCTATCTATCTATCTATCTATCTATCTATCTATCTATCTATCTAGTATGTGAGTGCTCTATCTGTAGGTATACCTGCATGCCACAAAAGGGAATCAAATCCCTGTGAAGATGGTTGTGGGCCACCATGTAGTTGCTGGGATTTGAACTCAGGACCCCTGGAGGAGACAGTGCTCTTAACCTCTGAGCCATCTCTCCAGCCTCCGAGAAAAGTATTTAAATTAACTGATATCTTTATACTGAAAAAACAAAACATGATCTTCGGGGCTAGAGAGATAGTTCAGTGGTTACGAGTACATATTGCACTGAGCGTGAGGGTACATGCACTCTGGAAAGCAGAGGCCATTCTGGTCTACAAAGTTAGTCTAGGACAGCCAGGGCTACACAGAGAAACCCTGTCTCAAAAAAAAAACAAAAAAAAAAAAAAATAAGAGTGCATATTGCTCTTATAGATGATCTGAATTTAGTTCCCAGCACCTACATTAGACGGTTCACAATGCCTGCCTGTAGCTCTAGAACCTATGCAGACACCTGCACTCAGATGAATATACTGCCCATAGGCACTGCGTGTGCTTACACGCACACATGCGGGTACAGTTTTAAGAAATAAATGAAAAAATTAAGTGATATTGAAAGCTAAAGTCAGAATTAGTAAGTAAAAGTATCTAAACTCAGGCCTTCTGTCCCTGAAATTCATATTTGTTCCCTTTTGCTATGAGCCTGCAATAAAGAGCTAGTGTGGAGAAACTGCTTCCTTGGTCCATTCTCCATCACTTCATTCTGTCGTCGTTTGAGGGGTTTGCCTTGCTTTGGCTTCCGGTGGTAGCGGACCAAACTTAGGGGCTCAGTCCCTGCTAGGCAAGTGCTTTATTACTGAGAAGCACCCATGCTCCTGTATTCCTGTTTTGTTTTTGTTTTTATCACTCCTCCTCCCTCATAGGAGCAAATGAGTAGTTGGGTAGTCATCAGGTGTGGACTTTCTTAGAAGTCCCTGAATTTCTAGAAGCAAAGAAACATGGGGAGTGTTGGTTTGGTTACCCTGCTGAATTGCTGTCCACTCAAGCCATAAAGTCTGACCTAGAAACTTGTCTATATTTCCCAGAGCAGCAAGCCCTCACCCAAGTATCAATCAACATCCTGTTTACATGGTAGAAGCTACACTGCATAGTTTACTCACTGATTCTCTAATGTCTTTTTATTTCATTCTTTTTGTGTCAGGGAAAGATGTCCCAGAATTTCCATGCCAGCTATGTTGAAACTCTTGGGAAGTTGGAGACCCAGTATTGTAAATTGAAGGTAAGTTTTGACTGGTTGACTTAGATTGTGCTCATGGAGAATCTGGCCCCCTCCAAATAATACTCTTCCCCAATTCAGAAAGCACATGGTTTGAGTCTGTCTTAGTTTTTGTTTTATTAGGTTATATTTACAGTGTAATTATTCCTATGGGCTATAACATTTTTGAGATATTATCTTCCTGCATAGCTCATGCTGGCCTTTAAACTATTCTCACCTCAGCTCAGCCTCTGAAATACCAGTGTTGTAATTGTATTCCATTACAGCAAGCTTCTGGATTCCTAAAGGGTCAGAAACCACTGCTCTGGAAAATTGTAAACTAGTAAAATAAATCTTAGCCAGGATTTTCATCAAAGGCTGTATGTATTTTGAGGTGCCATAATTAAAAAATTTAGATTGCCGGAGAAGCAATTCCTCTTTTTTTTGTTTGTTTGTTTGTTCTCTTTTACTGAGGTTGTCCATAGTAAGGTGAGCCAAGATAACTCTTAAGAACCTTCAGAAAGGTCTTGTGAGTCACATCTTCAACATAAGGTTGACAGTGACCCTGGAAATTTTGTATCATACTGTGTAAAACTTGAGCCCATAGAGAAAAACCCAGATATTAAAGAGCAGGCCTAAGGGATGTAGGTGGCTTAGCGGCAGAGTATCTCCTAGCATGCCTAAGGCTTTGGGTTTAAATACCAGCACTTAAGAAAGAAAGAAAGAAAGAAAGAAAGAAAGAAAGAAAGAAAGAAAGAAAGAAAGAAAGAAAGAAAGAAAGAAAGAAAGAAAGAAAGAAAGAACCTAGGCTTTGTGCTTTCCTGGGCTGTTCTTTCGTGATGTCACTGTGTTATCTTCCCCATTTGCAAAGGCTGGCACTCTAATCTTTTAACTCTTGCTTTGTCCAGGAGACTTCTAGCTTCCGAATGAGGCACCTTCAGAGCTTGCACAAATTTGTCTCCAGAGCTACAGCTGAACTGATCTGGTTGAATGGGAAGGAGGAAGAAGAACTAGCATGTGATTGGAGTGACAGTAATCCCAATATCTCAGCCAAGAAAACCTACTTCTCTGTGAGTCTCACACAGCAGGGCTGTCCTATGGCGGTGGCAGGAGACAGAGCCGATCTGCAAAGACGGCTTCTAGAGCAGCCATTTCCAATCTGTGGGTTGCGACCCCTCAGTAACCTCTCTCTCTAAAAATATTTACCTTACAATTTATAACAGTAGCAAAATTACAGTTATGAAGTAGCAACAAAAAAACAATAATTTTATGGTTTTGGGGGTTGCCACAACATGAGGAACTGTATTAAAGGGCGCAGCATTAGGAAAGTTGAGAACCACTGCTCTAGAGTTACATGCTGATACATAGAATGTGGTTTTTGCTTGTTGCATCTGTTCTGTGAGAAATATGTACAGAGGAACAAGAGCCCATGAGTGGATTTATTTTGAGCAGATAAAGATCCAGTCTGCAAGTTGCATCATCTCAGAAATTACCATAGCTTTGTTGTTAAGATCACAGGGTCTGTAGGGTGATGAGTCTAAATTCAAGTTCTTATTTGTCCACTAACTAGCTCTGTGACTCTGGGCAAAGTATTTAGTGTCTCCTGGCTCTTGTAAAATGGGATAATAACTATTTGAAATGGTTGTATAAAAAGTTGAGTAAGACTTAAATAGGCTAATCTAAGCAAAGTGCTTTATTATACAGGAGTTAATATTACTTTACTGAGTTGTACTTTTAGATTTTTTTATAATAGTTTGAATTCTTATTAAAATTTTGGTCTTTATCTCTTAACATGGTTGGGAAAATCCATTATTAATGGAGCAATACCTTCTACTCTCTTCTCCCCTCCTTCTCTGTCTCTGTCTCTCCCTCCTCTCTAATCTTTAAACTTATTTCCTTTATGTTTACGGGCATTTTGCTTGCATATATGTCTGTGAACCACATGTATGAGTTACAGACAGTTGTGAGCTACCATGTGGGTGCTGGGAATTGAACCCTGTTCTTTCAGAAGAGCACTCAGTGCTCTTAAGCGCCAAGCCATCTCTTCAGTGCTGCCTTCTATTCTTTATAATGAAGAAGTAGACAAATAAGTAGGAGTATTTTTTGCTACTTTTAATATTTCCATATGCAGGGTTAAAGCATTTTATGCAAACAGAAAGCTCTTCTACTGGCACCCACTTTTGTTTGTTTAGTTCCCATTAATCTCCAGTTATTTAAAAAAAAAAATCTGAGTGTCGCCTGATTAGAGAAGGGCGTAGGAATCCCCAGAAGAGAAAAGGAAAGTCTAGGTGTTCTGATACTGTAAGCAGTGTGTGTGGAAACTCTAATGAGGCTGCTAGACATGTACAGAAAATGCTATCAAACAGGAGAAGAGATTAAATCTGATAGGAAGAGTTCATGGAAAAGCCAGCATTTAAATTGGGTCTTGTATTAATAGAATTTTGTATCAGAAGAGGACATTTTGAGCTGAGAGAATAGCCAAAGCATGCCAGTCCATGATCTCTCTACCGGTGTGGGGTGCTTGTGTGGTGCTGGCTAACTGGCCACGTGAATCATGCCAGCTTTTTCCTCTGCTCCTGAGTTGGCCAGTCTACTCAGGGCTGACTTGGGGCTTACCGTGCTTTGTGAAGCCTTTACCCTTAATTCCATTATTTTTGCCCTTTTCTGAGATCCTTGGGCATTTGCAGTGTATACATCCCACTTTGACACCAATCCTGTTATAGGCTCCTGAAAGTCAGGCAGGGAGCACTGTGTTTTCTTTATTGCCTCTTCTTCCTTAATAGCATTTATTCCATAAAATTAAATTCAATTTGCAGGAATTGACAATGGAACTGGAAGGGAAACAAGATGTATTTCGTTCTCTACAAGATACAGCAGAACTGTTATCACTTGAGAACCACCCAGCTAAGCAAACAGTGGAGGTTTGTGATTTTTTAAATGTGTGAAGGTCAAAGGTGTTTAAAATACTGAAGTCTGGAGCTTTGTTCTTCCATGGCCAGGAGAAAATGTCTCATCATTTGTTTCAGATCATGCCCCACCCCCATTTTTTTTTCTCCTGCAAGAAGGGTTTCTCTGTGTAGCCCTGGCTGTCTAGAACTCACTCTGTACTGTAGACTAGACTTGCCTCGAACTCAGAGATCCCACCTTCCTGGTCCTCTTGAGTGTTGGATTCAAAGTTATGAGCCACTACTCCTGGCAGATCATCTACTTTTCTATCTCAGAAGCCTGCAGATGGTTTTGATAGTTTCAGGAGAATACTAAGAAGTGAATTTAAGAGACATTGACTCCACTTTTTGGGGGAAGTACTTGTGTCATATTTTTTTAAATAACTGTTCACATCCATCTTCTTTTTTAAAAAAATATTTTTATTTTATGTGTATGAATGTTTTGCCTCCATGTATGTCTGTGTACCACAGACATGCCTGGAGGCCTGAAAATGGTGTTGGATGCCCTGATTGCTGGGAGCCACTACATGGGTGCTGGAAATCAAACCCAGATCCTCTCCAAGAGCACCAGCCCTCGCAACCACTGAGCCTTCTCTGGTCCCACATCCCACTTCTTGTTGGTGTAACACTGTTGCCCAGAGAAGAAGAGCAGTTAACGAGCCAGGAGGGACTTATTTATTTATGCTATATTTTTTTTTGGGGGGGGGGTGGTTGTTTGTTTCTGGCTTGGTCATTTAATTATACTTAAGTATAGAAGAAGCTTTTTCTGGGCTACCCCTTTTAACAAATCCATGATGGACGAAGAGCAAGCTTCTTTTTCCTGAGAGGCACTGCCTAGATGTCAGTCTCTCCTTTGTCTTCTGTATCAATCGCAAATGTACTTGGAAAGAGCCTCACATATACATTTTGAGCCTGTTAAACTCATTCCCTTCTGCACATGTGCTTGGTTGTTACAGGCATATAGTGCTGCTGTCCAGTCACAGTTACAGTGGATGAAGCAGCTGTGTTTATGCGTTGAACAACATGTGAAAGAGAATGCAGCTTACTTTCAGGTATGGTCATGGTGGTAGTGGTGTACATTTTTATGCCAAAAGTTAGGTTAAAAATACATCCATGTTGTAAAACTGGATGCTATATACCTGTAATTCTAGCGCTCAGGTAGAGTTAGGAAGATCAGAAATTTAAGGCCAAAAAAAAAAAAAAAGTAACAGTCATATCAATTATCTTTTACTGTATAAGATAACTCTAAAACTTAGTTGATTCGACTGTTAATGATTAGTGAGTTCTATTTATACTGGACTCAACTGAGTGATTTTTCTCTTCTATGTGTTCTCATCTTGCCTGTTTTCTACATGACTGTAGTGGGTAGCTCTTGCTAGAAAGGGGCTTGTTTGATCTCAAATGGCATTATTCACATGTCCAAAAGTTGGCTAGGGGACATTATGCAAAGGAAGCATGACATTCTAGCATTCAGGAGTCTTCTTCACTTCATGAAAGTGACTGTATCCAGGTGACAAGAGAGAACAGTCCTCATGTACAGGCATTTTTTTCTGTTTCTGCCATTTGTGTGCAGAACTACTTGGTTATGCTCAACTTCATGAGGAGGAGACATAGATTACCCTTTAAAGAGAAGGTTCGTAAAATATTAAGATTCTCTCCTGCCCCCACCTGTCACAACATCAAAGAATATACACTTCTCTTCAGGTGAGGGTAGAGGAGGAGAAGAGGTATTTTCTCTCTAAGTTGATCTCTGGCAATATAAGCACATCAGTGAGATAAACACTCTTTCACTTAGCTTCTGGGTTATTTCATGAGCTAGGCCTCAGACCAAATGTGGCCACTAAACAGAAATTAAGAAGGTGAACTTGGCTAGCTTTCATAAAGGATCTAGTGAGTTTTAGTGGAAAGCATCACTGACATTTTACTGACGTGGCCTTTGTACTTTGTACTGGTTTGTGCTTCTGAGTCCAGGAGACTGTAATCAGCTTTGTTCAGCTTGAGATAAGATTCCTTCTTTGTGAATCTCTTACTGTGCTGAGGCATTGAGCACAAGCCACCCTTTTCTTGTGTTCCCATAGTTCTTCAGTGATGCCCGAGACCTGGAGTCATTCCTGAAAAACCTCCAAGACTCCATCAAACGAAAATACACCTGTGACCACAACACCAGCCTATCCCGCCTTGAGGATCTGCTTCAGGACTCCATGGTGGGTGTTGCCTTGGTGGGGACTTTTGCTTCTGAGAAGCAGAGTAAACTGTGTCAGCTGCTGCAGCAATTCATATCCTTGAAAGCTCCAGGGCAGCGGGCCTTTCTTACAATAAAGTGTGGCTCACTGTCTACAGTCTCGTCATCTCTTCTGTTTTCCTTCTTTGAAGAAGCTGCTGATGGGATTTCTTTGGGAAGCCACTGAAGTCAAGTCCTCGCAACTGTTCTCTGAGCCACTTAGTGCCCTTGCTTTCTTTGCATCGTCCCTGTTTTATTGCAGTCGGTGGAGACAGGGCTGAAGTTGAAGGGAATTAAGTGACATCAGATTTATTTTTACTCTTTTGAGATACTGTAAGAGAAATCTGAGCCAGATTTTTCCTCCTTGGCTGTTTTCTTTTAGTAATGAAAAGATATTAGAAAGTTGATTTTAGTTACTAAGGCCAACATTAACATCTTAGAGATAATAAATACAATGTTCAGTTTTTTAATGTAATATTAACTTTTAAAAATCATTCTTTATCAAGTTTTAATTAAATCAACTTTAGATTCATTTTCTCCAGTGACTTAGCCCTTCAAGAGTTGCAGCTATGAAATCAGTGGCAGAGCTACCTGTTCATTGAGTGCAGCATACAGAACTGGCAAGACAGGGCTGAGCTACATCTCAGGATGTTTTCAGCAGGGGAATTACTCTTCCTGGGTGAGGAGCTAGAAGACTGCACATCTCAGGGGATCATTCCAAATAAGAGAATCAGAATAATACAAAGCATTTTTGTTTTGCTTCACTTTAGTTTTGTTTATTTATCAGTTTATTTATTTTGTGGGTGAAAGGAGGATATTTTTGTGGTGTTGACGTTCAAACCTAGAGTCTTATGCATGACACACAGGCACTGAACCTCTGTTAGCATTGCTCTAATTTCTTTTTCATTTCTCTCGCTCTCTTTTTTCCTTCCTTTTTTATGATTTCAGATACAGTGAACCTACAGTGAGTAGGTTTACATTCAGTGCTTCCCTTGGGCAAATGGAATGTTAACTTGGAATAAAGGATAAAACCTGACTTTACAGTTTACTTTCTTTAAAATGTCTCTCTTGGAGGTACTACAAGTGTGAAGGAGGAATGTCATCCTTGGCTCTGATCTCCTCCCTCCCACAGAGTACCTTCCTCTGCAATTGTCATATCTTCTCTTCTCGAGGAGGGTGGTCGCTGTTCTGTTCCCTCTTCTCCAGGTCAGGGACATCGGGTTGGCGGCGTCATCGGGCCATGGAGTCACACCTGGGTCTGCTCTTCAGCTTGTTCACCAGGTTCCAGAGCACCTGTCCTGGCCTCTGGTTCTTTTCAGAGCTTTTACCACGATGAACACTTGGTCTCTGGAGCTAGAGATATTTGGCTTGTGGGTTAGACATCTTTATTGCAAGGAAACTGGAATGGGTAGACAAGCTCTCAAGTATGGAAGAGTGGCTGTCTCCCTAATGTATTCCATTCCTCTTTCTTAACTAATAAGTTAAAGTTGTATTTCTTCCAATCATGCTCCCGGGGACAGGCACAGGTAGTTTGTTTAAGAATTTCTTTTCCTTTCCCTGCATATTCTTAATTCTTTAATGGTATTTCCTAACATTATTAACTCTTTACTCTTATTGCATCCCTGTCCATCCTAAGAAAGCCCTCTTTCTGGGGACTTTCATGCCTCACCCTGGGTTGGAACATCCTGGCCAGTAGATAAAGGTTGTCATTTACTCTCCAATGGAATTGGTAGTATACTGCTACCAATTTTGTTGAAAGTTCATTAGCTTTTAAGGTAATTGAGTTACAGAGATTTTAGAATTTTGACTTTGCATGATACTTCATTCAAACCAGTCAAACTTGTATGAATACAGCACGTTGAGATAAATCCTAAACCATTTGACATGATACTTTCACCAACGGCATTTGTTCTGAGCTATATTTGAGGGAATCATTAGTTACATAGCTGTATGTGGCAGCTAGACATTTGTTTTATTTGTTTATTTCTTGCATGTGGCTTTATTGGTCATTGCTTAGAGTATAAGGGAAAAGCTGCAAAAGCCTTTGAAAGAAGACAGACATTCTCTCCTTTTTTTCTTTATTCTTATCTATATCATTATCTAAGACAGCTCCACTAAGTACCCCTACCTAACTGAGAAATAATATTCTCTTAGGGAGTGGAGCACTACATTTTCATTATTGGCTTAGTGACTCAGAATACCATCATTAATGTCTTTTTGTTTTTCTTATTTTATAGGATGAAAAGGAGCAGCTTATACAGTCCAAGAGTTCTGTTGCCAGTCTTGTTGGGAGATCAAAAACCATTGTTCAGCTAAAGCCACGCAATCCAGACCATGTGCTAAAGAGTACAATATCTGTGAAGGCCATCTGTGACTACCGGCAGATTGAGGTGAGAGTGGAGCAGGGACCTGGGCTCCAGAGAGAAAGAGATGAAAAAGGAAGCCTTCAGTTAGTGTTACACTAATAGGAAAAAGAAAACAAGCCTGTAAACCCTGTACTTATAAAGGCAGGAGGATATAGAGTTTAAAGCCAGATGAACCTGTTTGAGACCCTGTGTTTGGGAGCGAGAGAGAGGGAAAGGGAGAAAGAGAAAGGAAGAGGGAGAGAGGAAATAAAAGAAAAAAGTATTCCATTTAGGAGGGTTGTAAAATGAGAATTTAAGGACAGGAGAGATGACTCAGTGGTTAAGAGCACTGTCTGTTCTTCCAAAGGACTTGGGTTCAATTCCTAGCACCCACATGGCAGCTCACAACTGTCTATAACTCCAGTTCAAAGGGATCTGACACCTTTATACTAATGCACTTGAAATAAAATCAAATAAATTATTACAAAATGAGAATTTAAGTATTTACATAATATCTTTTATCATTAAAAAACAAAACGAAGACCCTCCAGACTCTAACCTTGACCTGCTCCTTGCCTTAAGCATCATCATCCATCCCTTACCTAGTTGTTGATGGAGCAGGTCTTTTGTTACACTTTGGAGATACATTTATCTCCCTTGTCCTAGTTGTTCCTACAGCTAGTAGGGTCTGCAAACCAATGCAGACCTGTAAACCTTCTGTCACAGCTGCTGTTATTGTACCTAAATTAGACCCTCTGTTTCTTTTATTTGGATTGTTATATTAGCCTTCTCATTTAGTTCATTCTTTATCTTTTCTCCAGCATGATCTTATGGAAACTACACTCCTGCTTAGGGCCTACAACAACTCACATTGCTCTTGGGGAGAGCCCTTAACTCTTAATGTGGCTTTAAGGTTCTAAATAATTTCTTTGCTTCTGGCCAAGGCCGGGTCATCCTTCATACCACTTCCTGGTATTGCATTTGCCACACAATGCTATGATACTAGGCCTCCCTGCCCCAAGTGTGTTGAATGTAGCCCATGTTTGTTTGCTTATCAGTGTGCCTCCTTTAAAGGCTGTGTTGTAGCTGATATAGCACACAGCAGGCACTGAGTAAGAGCTTACTGTGCAAGAGCATGAGTGGAATGAGTATGATGATATACACCTATAATCCCAGCACTTGGGAGGCTGAGGCAGAGGATTACTCCAAGGTCAGGGTTGCTTAGACTACATAGAATAAAAACTAAAAGAGCTAATTAAAAGAGTTGTCTCAATGTTTCTGTTCTTAAAACAGATCAAATTATTTTTTGTCTCTTGAGAAAGAATTGATGATTCAAAATGATCAATTATTTTCACGAGCCTGGTGGGAGAGCATGGAGGGAGGGGATGTGTCACAGAAGCAGAAATGTGATCCAGATCCCAGCAGTTCTTACTCTATAGATGTTGGTGCAGAGATTGTTCTTGATGGTCTTAAAGTCTCCTTGTAACTCACATGCGACAGGATCTTGATAAATACCCCTTTCCTTAACTAATTTGATGTGACGTGGATTTATAAATTTCAGGGGCTCTCACTAAGTGGCAGTAAGTCAATCATCCCTCCTTCTCTCTCCCTTCCTTTTCTTTTTTCTTTTCTTTTCTATCTTTTTTTCTTAAAGAACAAAACAGACTTATTGAGTATACTTACAAGGGACAGTGGACAAAAACACTGGCTTGATAACACAACATTTCTCTTTTTTGCATGTGTATGTATACATGTATGTGTGATTCCATAATGGGATATGTGCACAAGGGTGCTTGTGCGTGTAGAGGACAGAGGTTCTTCTGTCATTCTCCACTTCATCTACTGAGGTGGGGATTCTCAATAATTGGAGCTTACTGATTACCCAGGGATCTCCTCCGCTGCCTCCCATCCACGAGGTTAGAGGTGGCCTGCCTTGTGCACCTGGCTTTCAGGTGATACTGTCTGAACTCTTGTTCTCATACTTGTACAGCAAATGCTTTATGGACTGAACCTGAGGAAAGCATTTATTCTGTTCATAGGTGTACGCTTTTATAAATGGTGGGGACACAGGAGTGCCATGGTGCACATGTGCGTCAGTGTGTGTGTAAGTCAGAAGGCAATCTTTGGGAGTTTGTGTTTTACTTTCTACCATGTGGGTTTCAGGTCATCGGGCCTGGCAGCAAGGACCTTTACCACTAAGGCCCTACATTTGTTTTTCTTAAGGAAACTTTTTTCTTTTTTCTTTTTCTTTTTAAGCTATGTCATAGCCTTGGGATCAGGCATCAGGTAAATAGTTGATTGTTGGTTTCTCTGTTAGCAATAATTTGTGACTTTGTCTTTTCAGATCACTATCTGTAAAAATGATGAATGTGTGCTAGAAGATAATTCTCAGCGGACCAAATGGAAGGTGATCAGCCCTACGGGGAATGAGGCAATGGTGCCATCTGTCTGCTTCCTCATTCCCCCTCCCAATAAGGAGGCCATTGAAATGGCCAGCAGGTAACTGTGGCAAGTGTGCTACTCAGGACAGACCTCCCATTAAGGGTATCATGTGTCCCACTGCCAGCCAGGTAGATCTTTAATAAATCAATTCTTCAGGTGAAATAATTGAATAAAAATTCTTTCAAAAAGAAGTCTAGATTACCAATAGTTTTTAAAGAAACTTTTTAATATAATTATTTATTTTTATTTTACATACATTTGTGTTTTGACTGCATGTGTGTCTGTTTGAGGGTGTTGGATCCCCTGGAAAAGGAATTATGGACAGTTGTGAGCTGCCATGTTGGTGCTAAGAATTGAACTTGGGTCCTCTGCAAGAGCATTCAGTACTCTTAACTACTGAGCCATCTCTCCAGCCTGATTACCAACCAACAGTTTAATTAGTGGAATGGCTTTTGTATTGGCAGCCAATTTAATTTATGTTGATATATGCACATATTTTTAGAAACTTGACTTTTACTACTGCGTTAGTCAGGGTTCTCTAGAAGAATAGAACTTATAGAATGAATTTATACACACACACACACACACACACACACACACACACACACACACACACACGTATAAAGGAGATTTATTAGAATGGCCTACCAGCTATAGTCCAGCTAATTCAACAATGGCTGCTTGTGAATGGAAGGTCTGAGAATCCGCTAGTTCAGTTTACAAGGCTGGATGTTTCAGCTGGTTTTTATATATGCTGGAATCCTGAAGAAGTAGGCTTAATGCCAGCGAAGGACTGGACTTGCTAGCAAGAGCAAGCAGGCAGAGAAAGAGAGAGGGAGGGAGAAAGAGAGAGAGATTCCTTTTTCCATGTCCTTTATATAGGCTGCCAGCAGAGGGTGTGGCCCTGATTAATGTGAATCTTCCCACTCAAAAGATACAGATAATAGGTTTATCTTTCTACCTCAAAGCTCAGGATTAGAAGTGCGTCTTCACAATTCAAATAATTTAATTAAGAAAAAGTCTCACAGGTGTGCAGTCTTTTGGATTTTAGTTAATTCCAGTTATAGTAGTCAAGTTGACAACGAAGAACCACCATTACAACTACAAAGCTTAGAAAACCTAGCAAGTGCAGTGGGTAGCGCATGTAGTAACAGCTGCTTGAGAGGATGAGGTAGAAGGATGACTTGAGACCCAGAATTTGGAGCCAATCTGGACAACGTGCTGGGAGCCTATCTCTTCATAAAAAATAAGAAAGCATTCATTTGGTTCATTTTATCATCCTTTTATTTATTTTTTTGGCTTTTTTTTTTCTTCCCTCCGACAGGGTTTCTCTGTGTGGCCTTGGCTGTCCTGGGCTCACTTTGTTTACCAGGCTGGCCTTGAACTCAACAGTGATCCCCATGCCTCTGCCTTCCTGTGTGCTGGGATTAAAGGCGTGCACCACCATGGCCAGCTTCATTTTATCATCCTTATGCACTACTGTCCTACTCACTACCTGCTACTCTGTCTCCTTTATGCATCTTTATTTTTCTTCATGCCATACCACCTAGATTGTACACCTATCTCTTTCCCTTTACAGTTTAGATTGTTTTTTTTATTTTGTTTACTTTTGCATATTCAGTGTCTAGACCCGTTCTTAGTACCTATAATGGGTCTGGAAAAAAGGTTGTTGAATTACAAAAATGAAGGAGTAGGTGGGCAGACAGGTGAGTAGTAATTGTTTCCTTAGAGTTACAATTGGGTTTGCTTATTTTTCTATCCACATATTAGAGACATATCTCTGAATTCTCCTTTTTTTTTTTCTCCTTTTAAGGTGCTTCAATATTGCCAAATGCTACAGATAACTTTCACCTTTTTCTTCTCTTGGAAGCCTTTCTTGGCCCATTCTGTCCTACTCTCCCCATCTGAATCTGTTCTGCAGGCCTGATTCTAGATTAAGTTTAACACTCATTTCATCTTCATCTACTGATTCTCTTTATGTCTCCTCGGAGTTATAACCACGGATTCCTATTTCCAAATCTTTTTATTGACTTACTCCTTGGTTTGGTAGAGCATGCTCTCTGTAAACTTATTGACAAATATTGCATCTTTGTTTCTCTTTTATAAAAGTATATAGCAGCAAAAATTTACCAATGTAATGTAATAAGTGTACAAAACTGTTATATTTTCCCATCTTCTTGATCCTTCTCTCTGAGTAGAATCTTTTGTCCTCTAATAAAACTACCAACGTAATGATGTAGAAGAGTTACAAACTTCTGACATTTGGATACTATCTTTTTTGGATGCTATCTTTTAGACTCTTCTTTTGATCTTCCATCTTTGGATGAGTCTCTTTCCATTTAGTGAACATGAATAAAACCTGGGGACTCTTTCAGATCTCATCAAAATTTTTTGAGTTATTGCTTTTTTTAAAAAAATAAACATGTAAAATATAAAGTAGGATGCTTCATTATGGCATTTCAGTGCTTGCATATGGTGTACTTAATGATCTAAGACCCTTCTTACCCTCTTACCTTTTTATGCCCAGTAATCCAGTTTCATGTTATCATCTCACATCCTCCCTTTCCTCAGTTTCCACACATGTAATACCAGTTTCTGTGGAGCTCTGTTGTTTCATCTAACATGATATTCTTCACTTCTGTCTATATTGTCCTCTGCATTTTGAGTAGGTGGGGGTTGATTTGTTTTGCTCTCAAAAATCCCCATTTATCACATATTGGAGTCCTCAGGCTAATTCTCTAATATTTTGTTTTCTATTTTTTTTTTCTTTCTGTTTTTATTCTTCTTTTGAGATTACCACTCAAATAAACTTCCTATGGCATTTCTGGGATAAAGGAAAAATAAGCTAATGTTATTATTGTGGTTTTTTTTTAACCTAATTGAGATCCTGATGCCTAGTTTTCTGTTCTATATTTTATATTTCACATTTTCTTCTCACTTTGAAGACATTGAGATAACCTAGTGGTTTGAGCATGTGTGTATTTATCTGTAGGCCACCTAGGATTCAGATTGAAGCAGGCATGGATGTGTAGGAAAACAACATGCTTCTCAAGCCCCACATGCTGTAGTTTTCTTGTTTCCCAAGTGAACTTAAGTTGCTATTTTTTTTAACATGTTTTGACTATTTAGAGCACAGTGAAACACTTTTAAGAAGTATTGATACACTTTTTCAACAGTTCTAAAGGGGATATCTTACTGATATTCTTTTGTATTCATGCTTTTTCTGCCATTTCTTCTTTCTGGCTTCTTGTAATGTCTTTACATTCAGGTAACACTTATGGTACTGGAAGTATGTTCTAACATAATACCATAGACAATCCAAATTAAATATCTTAATAAATTTCAAATTTTTCTGTATTGTCAGAACTAGCTGCCTTTTCCCTTTTAGCACATGATTCTACTCTATAGTCACATCTCTAACATGTAGCTCTGTAATTGCTGTTGTTGCTAGGGTGGAGCAGTCTTACCAGAAGGTTATGGCCCTTTGGCACCAGCTACATGTTAACACCAAAAGCCTTATCTCCTGGAACTACCTGCGGAAGGACCTTGACCTCATACAGACCTGGAACTTAGAAAAGGTAATTGGAAAGCTGCTACCTGTGGCTGATACCCAGATGGTAAGCCTTGTCAGAAGGAGTCCTTTCTTCTTGTCCACCAGACTAATGAAGTAAAGTTGAGTCTGGGATGTTATTTCAGGATTATGTACTGGAGAGCCTTAGTAACTAGCAGTTTGAGAAGTAAAGTATGTGGAAAAAGCACTGCCCCTTTGTAAGAGTAGGCAGGGTAAAGAGTGGAGGAACACTAGTATACTCTTCATTAACTTACATCCAGGCTGGCACACCTGTGTGATCCTAGCCCCTGGAGTTGAGACAGGAGGATTGAGTTCAAGGTCAACATAGAGTACATAGTAAGACTGAATGTGGGAGGACAAAGAACATTGTCCAGTGCAGCCTGAGGGATATTCTGGGGTAGGATTGCTACTATTGTCATTTAGATCAGAATGCTGATTATATAGACAAATTTGGTTAGTGAAAATCACATGTTTACAATAATTATACTTTGTTAATTTGAGACAAGGTTTCACTTTCTAATCCTGGCTGGCCTGGAACTGTGTGGACCAGGCTGACTTTGAAAGCACAGAGATCTGCCTCCTTTTGTCTGCCCAGTACTGGGATTAAAGTCATGTGCCATTATGCCCAGCTGATTTGTGTACTTTTTTATTTGTGTACATAAAGTCAACAGAATCAGTAAGGAAGGAAGAAGAGAGAAAGTGGTAGTTTTATATTCTATTGCAATTTATTGTGTTCTCTTTAGCTTCGTTCCTTAGCACCAGGAGAGTGCCACCAGGTTATGAAGAACCTCCAAGCCCACTATGAAGACTTTCTCCAGGACAGCCATGACTCTGCCCTCTTCTCAGTGGCTGATCGCTTGCGAATGGAAGAAGAGGTGGATGCTTGTAAAGCCCACTTCCAGCACCTAATGAAGTCGATGGAGAATGGTGTGTGCATAAGGCAGAGGGAGGGAGCTTGGTAGGAGGAGAGCCCTGAGAGTGCTGACAGACTTCACATACAGAAAATCTTTCAAAGATGAATTCTCAAAATCATGCTGTGGAAGCTGATACTCTTTGCTTGTTAATGATAATCAGCCTGTCACATTTCTTTGAAACCTTAATGCCAGTGTGTAATGCTCAGGCAAGAGATTTCCAAAGTAAGACCTTGCTTTCATCAGTGAGATTTCTGATCTGCTGGAGCGAGTGGTGCCCTTTGTCTTAGCTAGGCTCTGTTGTCATCAGGTAGAGCTTAGTGATCTGTGCTTGTGTGTTCACAGAGGACAAAGAAGAGACCGTGGCCAAGGTGTACATCTCAGAGCTGAAGAATATCCAGCTACGCCTGGAGGAGGGTGAACAGAGACTGCTCAAACAGATTCAGTCTCCAACCAGCTCTAAGACTGATAGAGATGCCAGACAGGACATTGCATTAAGGATTGCAGAGCAGGAGGTGAGGTGCAGGAGGAGAGTAAATCCTCTTAGAAGGAAGTTAGGAAGCAGATGCATGGCTTCTAAGAAGAGAGACAACAGGCTTAAGATAGTCCTCAGGACTTCACCCATCCCTGCAGCCTATATAAGTGCCATTTACTGTGGAAAAGTGGAATTTAAGCTTCAAATATATTATTGAATTGATTTCATTTACAATATTTCCTATTGGAAATAAGGACTATTTTCTAACATTGTTCATTCTGTCTTCATCTTTGTTGTGCATTTTGTTCCTGAAGCACACACAGGAGGAGCTGCAGCATCTGAGAGCTGACCTGGATGCTATTTCTATGAAATGCAACATCTTTCTTCAGCAGTCTTCATCAGGCTCAAGTGCCACAACTCTGCGCTCAGAGCTGAACCTAATGGTGCAGAAGATGGACCACGTCTATGGGCTATCTACTGTCTATCTGAATAAGTGAGTACACTATCTGTGGCCTGTCTATGTGGAAGTGAGTACCATGTCTGCTGTCTGTCTACTGTTAATCTGAGTGAGCTGAAGTCTTAGGTCCAAAGGCCAGTTATTTTCTATTGAGATCATTCCATGAATGATCCAGAAAGAATGTAGATCTTGAAGAATAGGTATCTATGCTGAGAAATTTTGGCATTAGTTCCTAAGTAACATGGAATAGATTTATTTGGACTGCAATAAGAAATATCAGCAGTATGGGTGATGAATAAATTTGCATTGTTAGGTCTGTTTCTTACCTCATTTCTATTTGATTGGATACCTCTAGAAGTAATAAAAGAGAGTACAGAAAATGGAAAGAGACAAAGATTAAAACTATACAACACATTAGTTTTTGAAGTTCTTTCCCCACTCATCCTTCTCCACCTATAACTTTAATGAATGACAGATCTGAGATCCTTTGGTATCAAGTGGAATTTGGCCTCATGCCTTCTTGCCATGTCAGGCACTTAGACTTTCACTCTGAACTAGCTTAAGCTGATACTATGTATCGGCTTTCTCATTTTTACAAAAGCCTGTCACCATTTGATGTGGTAAAATTAGTCTGGGAAATTGTATTTTGTGAGCTTAGGTAACCAACATATAAAACTCAAGTGCTGAGCAGGCCAGCACTTGGTAGGCAGAGGCGGGTGGATCTCTGAGGTCAAAGCCTGGTCCACTGAGTGAGCTCCAGAACATCTAGGGATACACAGAGAAATCCTGGGTGGGAGGGAAAAATTAAAGTGCTAATGAAGGAGTTGATTTTATCCCCACAGGTTAAAGACAATTGATGTGATAGTACGTAGCTTACAGGATGCTGAGCTGCTGGTCAAAGGTTATGAGATCAAGCTGAGTCAAGAAGAAGCAGTGCCAGCCGACCTCTCAGCTCTGGAGTCCCATCGGGCCACACTGCAGGTTGCTTGCTCTAGTTTCTTAAGAGCTTGATTCACCACTGCTTTGGGTTAACAGAGGATTTAGGGTGGGATGACTGGATGCTGACTCATGTTTACACTTGAATTAGAGTGTTGTTTTAATAATATAGTCAAAGGAGAAGAGAAAAAGCTGAAAGGGAAGAGAGAAAAAAAAAAAAAGCCTTTTCTCCTGTTGAATTATGACCTAAATATACCCAATGATTACATCAAAAAAACTTTGTAAGGCACTTTGCTGTGCCTTTATTGAACTCTTACAAGCTGCTGTGAGAAGTGAATAGGGAAGGGATTCTGGTCTCTTGACAGATGAGAAAAAGAAGAACTAAACCAGTTATGATAACTTTGCCTGGTTTTATAGTTTACATGCAGTAAAGTCAGGTTTCAAACATGAAAAAGTATCTGCACAATTTCTTGTACAGCATTTCCATATAGTATTCCCATTTTCCTATATGTTACTCTTGCCCCACCTTCCCAGCATGCATCAGGAAAGCAGAGGCTATCCTCAGCAGAGACATTTTTTAGGCCTGGTTTCTCTCCACTGCAGATGGTTTTTTGTTTGTTTGTTTGTTTGTTTGCCTTAGCCTGAGTCTTTTTTAAATTTAATTTATTTATTTTATATATATGAATGTTCTAGCTGCATGTACACTGAAGAGGACATAGATGGCTGTGAGCCTCCATGTGGTTGCTGGGAATTGAACTCAGGATCTCTAGAAGAGCAACCAGTGCTCTTAACCACTGAGCCATCTCTCCAGCTCTACTTGAGTCTTTTTTTAACAAAGAAAATGCTTAACTTGTTTCTTATGTTTTTCTAGCACTGGCTTAGCGATGTGAAAGACAAGAATTCAGTGTTCTCAGTCCTGGATGAGGAAATCATTAAGGCCAAGGAAGTAGCAGAACAGCTTCGTCACCCAACATCAGAGCAAAACCTGGATTTGGAGCGTTATCAGGAGAAAGGTTCTCAGCTACAGGAGCGGTGGCACCGTGTCATTACACAGCTGGAGACCCGGTGAGGGGGAGCCCTACCTTTCTTCCACTTAGGTTCAGGAATTAAGGATTAAACAAAAATAGCTATCAACTATTTCAGCATTCATATTTAAAAGTAGGAATTGATACAGAGGTGCAGAATTTTAAACAGAATGAATTCTGAACATGATAAGCCCCAGAAAACTGGAACCATCAACTGTAAGGCAGACCTAAGGCCTAACATATGTACTCCACCACTAGACTACAACTGTAGCCCAAACGTGTTTTGGAGGGAAATACAGTTTTAGGAGGGACACACATGAAGCAGAAGGGAGGGAAGGGATCACTTAGCCAACTAGATCATTTAAGTCAACCCTGACAGTTAGTTGGGTGAGAATAATCTCAGCCAGGTCGTCCTCATATCCCCAAGCTTGCTTTCAGATGGCAGGAACACTGTTAGCAATGCCACTCCTAATCTACTTACATCATTTATGACAGTTCCCAACCAATACTTGGGATTAAATCCAGGTTCTTGCCTATGCTAGGCAAGCTTTCTGTCACTTAGCCCATCTCTAGTGTCACATGTTTTGTTTTGTTGTTGTTGTTGTTGTTTTTAAATATAGCCTTGAATGGTTATGTAGTGACCCTTTCTTGAGGGGAGAACCAAGGTTTTGGTTCATGTTTTATTAGGTTTGAATCTATTTGATTCATTTTCCAAATGAGGCTTTATAGAACTTACCGCTTCTATTATAATTGCTGATTTAGTGGGTTCAACTTAATTCTGTCATTTGAGGTCCTACTTCAGATGTAAGATATGACTAATAAGGACAGAAAACTGGCCTTTCTGAGGCTAAGAATGGTAGGAAAATATACAGAGACAGGAGTTTAATTAACTCATATAAGTCTGTATTGTCCCTAAAGCTAATGAGACTGACAGATATCTAAAGATATTAACTTATGTCTTTCCTCACTTTCTGCTACAAGAAATTGCAGTGATTTATAAATCTTAGTCCTGGTACTCTGGCAGATACTCTAAAATAAAGATATAAATGAAAAATTTGACAGGAATTCTCATGAGATGCTTGACTCCAGACAGTTTTTCAGAGCTCATAGGACACAACTAGTTTCTATTCACTTTTAGGGCCCTGGGTACATCATAGATAACACTCAGCCTTACATCACTTATTTCCATAAGTAAAGTTGTGTCCTTAGTGGTTGAGCCCAGCTGAAAGTCTGAGCAACTGTGCTCTATTTATATTAACATTAGTATATATGACAGTGCTTCCCTTTGTTCCTTTAGCCAATCTGAGGTAGAAAGTATCCAGGAAGTTCTGAGAGATTACAGGGCCTGCCATGGAACTCTCATCAAGTGGATTGAGGAAACCACTGCCCAGCAGGAATTGATGAAGCCAGGCCAGGCAGAGGATAGCCGAGTGCTGTCAGAGCAGCTCAGTCAGCAGACGGTGAGTGTGGGTACAAGACAAGGGGGAAAATAAGTTAGCTCACCATAAAAGATGACAGTGCTGCAGAAATTAAACCTTCCTCCAAATGGCAAGATATCTAAGTGCCCTCTGTTGTTTGTGTGTGTGTGTGTTTTTTTAAATAAAAAGATACTGATTTCACATTTAGACTAGAGAAAGACCCATTAGCTCCTCTAATCCTGAGTTTCTGTGGCTATGAAACTATTAGACATCTCCATGTTGTTCCTTGGTATTATATTTTATTGCATGAGGACTGGACTGTAGGGGTTTGGGAAACTATAAGTAAAAGAAAATTACTTTATTTAAAGCATTTTTGGTTGGTGTTTTGTTTTTGTTTAACACCATGTCATTAAGTATATGAAGTCTGAAGTTTAATTGTCTTGATTATAGTCCCGGCTTGTGTGCCAACTAATATCCTGATGAGACCTGATAGGCTAGGGTCAGATGGAAGGGGAGGAGGTCCTCCACTATTAATGGACTGGGGAAGGGGGAAAGAAGGATGGGATTGGGAGGGGACGAGGGTGGGGCTACAGCTGGGATACAAAGTGAAGAAACTGTAATAAATAAAAAATTATATTAAAAACAAAAACATTGACGAAATTAATTACCTCTCAGAAATTAACTTATACTTAAAATAGACACAATTTATTATTCCTTTGACCTGCCTGACAAAGTTATTGCTAGGATTACATGAAGCTCTACATGAAAAATATGAAAGGAATGTAGTTCCCAAAGTGTGGCTCCCAGACCAGCATCATCATCAGTGTTAACTGAACCATGTTAGAAATCCAGATTCCGGGGCCCAACTCAAGATCTGTAGACATAGCCCTTCAGTTTGTGTCTTAACTGGTCTTTTTGACTGTGATGACTAACGTTTGAGGCTCACTGCTGTAGAATATAATAAATGCTCACTACTCAGTGATGGTAATCAATGACGTTGTGCTACTTTGGTTTCTAGGAACTGTTTGCAGAAATCGAGAGGAATCAGACAAAACTGGACCAATGTCAAAAATTGTCCCAGCAATATTCCACTATTGTGAAGGTAACTGTACTGTATCCTAGGAGGAGTAAAGCCTTCTCTGGACAGATATGCAGAGCTCTTCTTGAGGCCAGCCTGCCCCTTAGAAGGTTGTCTCTGAGCCAGTTGTGTCAGCATCACCTGAGATGCTGCTTGAAATGCCCTCACATCTACTGAATCTGCTTCTACATTGTCATAAGTTCCTCCAGATGATCTCTATACATGTTTGAGAGATTGGATCTATAGCCTTGAAAGATTTTGGTCAGAGGCACAAGTCAATCATGTTTTTTAGAAAAGGTATCCTGAGCATGTAAGAGTGTAAGTAGGAAGACAAATAAGGCCCTATTTAACTGAAGAAAGCTTGGAAGGTAAGGTATAAAACACTCTACAGGTTACAGAGGAAGCGCAGAGTATGTAGTAAAACAAAAGCATTTCTAAAGGATTTGAAAACCATTTCTAATCTTTACTGAATTAGGAAAATTCACTTTCCCTACTTGAACTTCAATTTCCCCAAGAGTGAGAATAAAGAACTGGGCATCAAATCACAGATTAAAAACTCAGGATTCAGCAAGGTATGACCCACAGACTGAAGCTAGGCCACATACTCATTTTTGTGTGGCCAATGAAAAATGAATGAAAAACGTTAAAAGGGTAATATATTATGATACATTTTTTAAAGAAAAGAATAATAACTAGGCAATGGATTTAGTTCATTCAGGTGACAGCTTGCTAGCATGGCTAGCTGGTTTCAGTTTCTATACCATAGAAGACTGAACATGCACTGTACATTCATAAAGCCAGCATTTAGAAGGTGTAGGTAGGAAGGAGGATCAGAAGTTTAGGGTCATTCTTTTTGCAACATAGGGAGTTTGGGACCACCCTAAGATAGATAGATAGATAGATAGATAGATAGATAGATAGATAGATAGATAGATAGATA